>NC_047139.1:1170642-1293142 GCF_009829125.3 Periophthalmus magnuspinnatus | reverse complement strand
AAGGACCGGACGTGACGTACGCACCCAGTTGGTTCCATAGTGTAGCGGTTATCACGTCTGCTTTACACGCAGAAGGTCCTGGGTTCGAGCCCCAGTGGAACCAAAGATTTTTTAAACATATGTTTTATTAAAAATCTTTAAATTTATGTATGAATTTAATTTATCAGCAACACAACAGAAAAACTGACCAGAAAAACCAGGACTGAACCAGGACTGAGCCAGGACTAAGCCAGGACTGAACCAGGACTAAGCCAGGACTGAACAAGGACTAAACCAGGACTATATCAGGACAAAATCAGGACTGAACCAGGACTGAACCAGGACTAAACAAGGACTGAACCAGGACTGAACCAGGACTAAACAAGGACTGAACCAGGACTGAACCAGGACTGAACCAGGACTAAACCAAGACTGAACCAGGACTGAACCAGGACTGAACCAGGACTGAACCAGGTCTAAACCAGGACTGAACCAGGACTAATCCAGGACTGAACCAGGACTGAGCCAGGACTAAACAAGGACTGAACCAGGACTGAACCAGGACTAAACCAGGACTAATCCAGGACTAGACCAGGATTTACACAAAATATAAAAAATACAAGTTCATGTTCATGTTTTCATGTGGATTATGAATAAAAACATTTAGCTGCTTGTGACACATTTATTAATATTCACTGCACTTAAATAAATAAATAAATAAATGCAAATATTATTACACTTTAACTTTTACAGAACAGTTTAAGGGTGTAGACTGTAGAAACTGTTCTCTCTGGTGTTTTTTCGTTCTTCTGTCTAAATGTGCGTGTGGTTAAACTAAAGTCTGTGGAGATGCCGGGGATTGAACCCGGGACCTCATACATGCGAAGCACGCGCTCTACCACTGAGCTACATCCCCCATAATGCACTGCTCCCCGGAGGAGAGCTCTTAAAAACGGAGAACGCGGTAAATGTGAGTTTTTATGGAGTGTTTAAACTGTATAAATCATTTGTTTTAAATGCGTCTGTTGTGTGACGTCATAAGAGAACAGAATACACGTTTTTCCGCAGAGTCACGTGACGAGTGGCGTCATTCCCGCTGCGGCCACGAGGGGTCGCTGTTCCCTCAGTGTCACAGGAGCACGTGTTTTATGGTGTTTACGCTCTGGTTTCACGGCACATTCTGTTTTAATGTTTTTAAATGTGTTGTTTGTCAAACGAAGGCCTCGTGCGGCGTGTGATTCTAACAAATCTTCTAAAAAACGTCCTTAAAACTCCTCTTTTCTAAGACACGGCTCCGTCTGCGCATTATTTTGAGTTTCTGAGTCGGATTTACGTTTAGATTTAAGTTTCTCCGCTGTTTTGTGAAGTGTTTACGCGTTTCTGTGGTTTATAAAACATTTACACAAACTAAAAACGTCTGCAGAGTCAGAAAATTCACTTTTTATACAAACGTCAGTGCGTAACATGACGTAAGCTGCGATGGCCGAGTGGTTAAGGCGTTGGACTTGAAATCCAATGGGATCTTCCCGCGCAGGTTCGAACCCTGCTCGCAGCGAGGCACGAAGGTGTTTTTTTTTCTTTTTATATTGAAACTCTGTGTAAATGAGGCTAATCCTGTAGTTTAATCTTGTCGTTTAATCCTGTCGTTTAAACGTCTGTCAGCGCGTTCTGAAATGTGCCAGTGTGTCAGATGCCCTCCCTGTGCCTCCATGTGTCTTATTCTGCAGGTTAAAGCTCTACAGACATGTTCTGAGATGTCCTTGTGTCAGATGCCCTCCCCGGGTCCTCTGAGTCCTGATTTAAAAACAAACATAAATCTAATAACAGAATATCTAAACTCGATCAAAGATTTTGTGTTTTGTTTTAGTTTGACTCTGAATCTGGACTTTGAGTTTTTGGACGACGCGGGACATGAATAAGTGATGACAGAAAAAGAACAGAACGTGATGTTTTCTCACGGCTCATATTTATTAATGCAGCAGCACAGCCCCTGGTGATGGAGAGAGAGAGAGGGGGAGGGAGGGAGGGGGGGAGGAGAGAGAGAGAGAGGAGAGAGAAAGAGAGGAGAGAGAGAGAGGGGGAGAAAGAGATGAGAGGGAGAGAGGGGGGGAGAAAGAGGAGAGAGAGGGAGAAAGAGAGGAGAGAGGGAGAAAGAGAGGAGAGAGAAAGGGGGGGGAGAGGGGGGGAAGAAAGAGAGGAGGGAGGGGGGGAAGAAGAGAGAGACAGAGAGAAAGAAAGAGAGGGAGAGGGTAAAAAAGAGGGCTGAGAGAGAGGGAGGGTCGAAAGAAGGAGGGCTGAAAGAAAGGCCTGATAGAACAGAGAGAGAGAGAGGAGGGAAGAGAGAGGTCTGAGAGAGAGGGGTAGAGAGAAAAGGCTGAGAGTGGTGAGAGACGAGAGAGAGCAAGAGTTGAGAAAGAGAGAGAGGATAGAGAAGAAAGGCTGAGAGAGAGCTGAGAGCAGGGAGAGAGAGAGAAAGAAGGCTGAGAGAGAGAAAGAACAGAGAGAGAGAAAACAGAGAGAGAGAGCAGAGCGTCCACAGAGACTCATCACAGACACTTTTACATCGACCACAGAAATCACCTTCATCTAAATCAAATCTTAAACTGAGATTTAGTCTGAGTCTCCATTTCAGAAGCGATGGATGTGATGGGAGAAAACGAGTGCAGCTCTCTCTCCTCCCTCCTCTTTCTCTCTATGACATTCCCGCGTTTCCCATTCTCTCTTCTCTCTCTCCCTGCCCCTCCTTCTCTCTCTCTCCTCTCTCTCTATCTCTCCCTGCCCCTCCCTCCTCCTCTCTCTCCTCCTCTCTCCATCTCTCCCTGCCCCTCCCTCCCTCCCTCCCTCCCTCTCTCTCCTCCTCTGTCCATCTCTCTCTCCCTCCCTCTCTCCTTCTCTCGTTCGTGTTCAGAGTCCGACCAACGCCGATAAAACGTGACCGAGTCCATTAAACATTAACCCCCCTCGCTCTCTTTTATCCTTCTCTCCTCCCTCCGTTTCATCCTCCTCTCTCTCTCTCTCTCTCTCTCTCTCTCCTTGCCTCGTTTCCTCTCTTTCCTCCCTCCTTTTTTGCTTCCTTGTTTCCTCTCCGTCTCAAAACCTTCCATCCCAGACGCTTCACTCTGAACGAGAGAGAAAGAGAAGAGAGTACTCTGCAAAAAACAGGACTAAACCAGGACTAAACCTGGACTGAACCAGGACTGAACCAGGACTAAACCAGGACTGAACCAGGACTGAACCAGGACTGAACCAGGACTGAACCAGGACTAAACCAGGACTAAACCAGGACTAAACCAGGACTAAACCAGGACTGAACCAGGACTAAACCAGGACTAAACCAGGACTGAACCAGAACTAAACCAGGACTGAACCAGGACTGAACCAGGACTGAACCAGGACTAAACCAGGACTAAACCAGGACTAAACCAGGACTAAACCAGGACTGAACCAGAACTAAACCAGGACTGAACGAGGATTGGACCAGCACTCAAGTGAAGGTGCACAAAGGAAGGAGACGAGGAGACGAGGAGACGAGGAGAGGAGGAGAAGAGGAGAGGAGGAGAGGAGGGAGGATGCTGAGGAGGAAGAGGAGTGTGTCGTTCGGAGGATTCGGATGGTGAGTTCATCTTGGAGTGAAGCATTCTGGGAGTTTACCACAGGAATAAAAACAGAGTCTGGGTTTGAACTTGGTTTAGTCCCAGTGCAGTACCAGCTGTAGTACCAGTAGCAGTAGTAGTAGCACTAGCAGTAGTAGTACCAGTAGCAGTAGTAGTAGCACTAGCAGTAGTAGTAGTAGTAGTTTTTGTAGTAAATAATTGTTGAATGTTGTGAAACTTTCTGTGTGTCGAAAATCATTGACTCATGTTTTTGTTTCCACTGAAGAATCTTCAGAACCAAATCAAGTCCTGGTTTAGTCCTGGTTCAGTCCCGGTTCAGTCCCGGTTTAGTCCTGGTTTAGACCTGGTTCAGTCCTGGTTTAGTCCTGGTTCAGTCCTGGTTCAGTCCTGGTTTAGTCCTGGTTCAGTCCTGGTTTAGTCCTGGTTTAGACCTGGTTTAGTCCTGGTTTATTTCTGGTTTAGTCCTGGTTTAGACCTGGTTCAGTCCTGGTTTAGACCTGGTTTAGTCCTGGTTTATTCCTGGTTCAGTCCTGGTTTAGTCCTGGTTTAGTCCTGGTTTAGACCTGGTTCAGTCCTGGTTTAGTCCTGGTTCAGTCCTGGTTCAGTCCTGGTTTAGTCCTGGTTTAGACCTGGTTTAGTCCTGGTTTATTTCTGGTTTAGTCCTGGTTTAGACCTGGTTCAGTCCTGGTTTAGTCCTGGTTTAGTCCTGGTTCAGTCCTGGTTCAGTCCTGGTTCAGTCCTGGTTTAGTCCTGGTTTAGTCCTGGTTTAGTCCTGGTTTAGTCCTGGTTCAGTCCTTGTTTAGTCCTGGTTTAGTCCTGGTTTAGTCCTGGTTTATTTCTGGTTTAGACCTGGTTTAGTCCTGGTTTATTTCTGGTTTAGTCCTGGTTCAGTCCTGGTTTAGTCCTGGTTTAGTCCCGGTTCAGTCCTGGTTTAGTCCTGGTTCAGTCCCGGTTCAGTCCTGGTTCAGTCCTGGTTTAGTCCTGGTTTATTCCTGGTTCAGTCCTTGTTTAGTCCTGGTTTAGTCCTGGTTTAGTCCTGGTTTATTTCTGGTTTAGTCCTGGTTCAGTCCTGGTTTAGTCCTGGTTTAGTCCTGGTTCAGTCCCAGTTCAGTCCTGGTTTAGTCCTGGTTTATTTCTGTTTTAGTCCTGGTTTAGTCCTGGTTCAGCCCTGGTTTAGTCCTGGTTCAGTCCTGGTTTATTTCTGGTTTAGACCTGGTTTAGTCCTGGTTTATTTCTGGTTTAGTCCTGGTTCAGTCCTGGTTTAGTCCTGGTTTAGACCTGGTTCAGTCCTGGTTTAGTCCTGGTTTAGTCCCGGTTCAGTCCTGGTTCAGTCCTGGTTCAGTCCTGGTTTAGTCCTGGTTTATTCCTGGTTCAGTCCTTGTTTAGTCCTGGTTTAGTCCTGGTTTAGTCCTGGTTTATTTCTGGTTTAGTCCTGGTTCAGTCCTGGTTTAGTCCTGGTTTAGTCCTGGTTCAGTCCCGGTTCAGTCCTGGTTTAGTCCTGGTTTATTTCTGTTTTAGTCCTGGTTTAGTCCTGGTTCAGCCCTGGTTTAGTCCTGGTTCAGTCCTGGTTTATTTCTGGTTTAGACCTGGTTTAGTCCTGGTTTATTTCTGGTTTAGTCCTGGTTCAGTCCTGGTTCAGTCCTGGTTTAGTCCTGGTTCAGTCCCGGTTCAGTCCTGGTTTAGTCCTGGTTTAGACCTGGTTTAGTCCTGGTTTGTTCTTTAAACTCGTTCACCTTGGTCTGGGAGAGAAAAGAGACACTAAACCTCTCTCTCTCTCTCTCTCTCTCTCTCTCTCTCTCTCTCTCTCTCTCTCTCTTTCTCTCTCTCTCTCTCTCTCTCTCTCTCTCTCTCTCTATCTCTTTCTCTCTCTTCAGGATCGATAAGTCCACAGTGAGTGCACTCAGAGCCCGGTGAGTCCCACACAGCACCACGGGAGGGCATCTGACACAGGGACAGGAGGACGGGAGGGCATCTGACACAGAGACAGGAGGACGGGAGGGCATCTGACACACAGGGACAGGAGGACGGGAGGGCATCTGACACACAGGGACAGGAGGACGGGAGGGCATCTGACACACAGAGACAGGAGGACGGGAGGGCATCTGACACACAGAGACAGGAGGACGGGAGGGCATCTGACACACAGGGACAGGAGGACGGGAGGGCATCTGACACACAGAGACAGGAGGACGGGAGGGCATCTGACGCGGTGCCTTGGGGGAGGTCACTTGTTCTTGTCAAACACATGTCAGCACCTGTCAATCAAAGCCAAGGCCAGGAGCCACAGGAGGAGCCACAGAGGGAGACACAGAGGGAGACAGAGAGGGAGACACAGGAGGAGCCACAGAGGGAGACACAGAGGGAGCCACAGGTGGAGCCACAGGAGGAGACACAGGAGGAGACACAGGAGGAGACACAGAGGGAGACACAGAGGGAGACACAGGAGGAGACACAGAGGGAGACACAGGAGGAGCCACAGAGGGAGCCACAGAGGGAGCCACAGGTGGAGCCACAGGAGGAGACACAGGAGGAGACACAGGAGGAGCTCCTCTAATAATTTGTGACTCTGTGGATCTTTTCTTTGCCTCCTCTCGTCTCCCAGCAGAGGGCAGCACTCCTCTGTCCTCTCATTCTGGAAATTGTCTCCTCCTCCTCTTCTCCTCCTCCTCTTCTTCTCCTCCTCCTCTTCTCCGCCTCTTCTTCTCCTCCTCCTCCCTTATCTCCTCCTCTTCTCCTCCCTGTCGTTCTCTCCTCCTGTTCTTTGTCCCTCTGTCTAAAAGGACAGCTTTATCTCTCCTTCTCTTCCTCTCCTCGTCCGCTGTCGTTTTCTCCTCTTCCTCCTCTTCTCCTCCCTTTGTTTTCTCTCTTCCTTTCCACCTCCCCTGTTGCTCTCCCCTCCTCCTCCCCTGACATTCTCTCTTCCTCCTCCCCTTCTCCTCCTCTTCTCCTCCTCTCCTCCTCTCCTCCTCTCCTGACGTTCTCTCCTCCTCCCTTGTCGTTTTCTCCTCGTCCTCCTCTCCTCCTTCTCTTTTCCTCCTCCTCTTCCTCTGCTCCTTGTCATTTCCCTTCTTGTCCCTCTGTCTAAAAGAACAGAGTTATCTCTCTTTCTCTTCCTCTCCCTCTCTCCTCCTCCCTTGTCATTTTCTTCTTGTCCTCCTCTTCTCCTCCCTATTGCTCTCTCTTTCGCCTCCTCTCCTACTCCTGTCATTTTCTCCTTCTCTCTTCCTCTCCAACTCCCCTGTTACTCTCTCCTTCTTCTCTCCTCCTCCCTGTCATTCTCTTCTCCTCCTCTCCTCCTCCTCCTCTTCTCCTCCCTGTCATTCTCTTCTCCTCCTCCTCTCCTCCTCCCTGTTGTTCTCTCCTCCTGTTTGTCCTTCTGTCCAAAAGAACAGATTTATCTCTCCTCTTCCTCTTCATCTCTCTCTCCTCCATCTGTCTCTTGCACGTGCACGTGTGTGAGCGTGCACGTGTGTGAGCGTGCACGAGTGTGTGCACGTGTGTGAGCGTGAGCGTGTGTGAGCGTGCACGTGTGTGAGCGTGCACGTCACAGAGGACAGTGGAGTTGAGTCCAAACACAGAAAATAAACAACAAATGAGACCTGGTTTAAAGAGTCAGATGCCCTCCCCGTGTGTCAGATGCCCTCCCTGTGTGTGTCAGATGCCCTCCCTGTGTGTGTCAGATGCCCTCCCTGTGTGTGTCAGATGCCCTCCCTGTGTGTCAAATGCCCTTCCACACTGACTTCTGTTTTGTGTCCACAGGAAACAGGAGTCCAATGTGTCGTTGTCCAACTGTCCCCCGTCTCCCCCCAGAACGGCCCCGCCCACCATCAAAGTAAAAATACAATTAATATGACTACTATGAACTACTACTACTACTACTAATACTAATACTACTACTAATACTAATACTACTACTACTACACTGATCAGATGATATTTAATGTCCTTAAATAAAGACTTTCTCTTTTGACAGACGGCTCATTTCTTTGGCTCCATGGACAAACTGGAGGTAAGAAATAAACCAGGACTGAACCAGGACTGAACCAGGACTAAACCAGGACTAAACCAGGTCTAAACCAGGACTAAACCAGGACTGAACCAGGACTAAACCAGGACTAAACCAGGACTAAACCAGGACTGAACCAGGACT
The DNA here is from genome assembly GCF_009829125.3 of Periophthalmus magnuspinnatus. Taxonomy (NCBI): domain Eukaryota; kingdom Metazoa; phylum Chordata; class Actinopteri; order Gobiiformes; family Gobiidae; genus Periophthalmus; species Periophthalmus magnuspinnatus. The sequence continues at coordinate 1,285,399 of NC_047139.1, read as the reverse complement.
GAATCAGGTCTAAACCAGGTCTTCTGCAGCAGGTTCCTGAGGTGGTTGAAATGAAGTCAGTTCCTCAAAGACAAAAGGCATGTTTAATCGACCAATCACAGCCCAGCATCTGTCCTCATATCGACCAATCACAGCCCAGCATCTGTCCCTGTCCTCATATCGACCAATCACAGCCCAGCATCTGTCCCTGTCCTCATATCGACCAATCACAGCCCAGCATCTGTCCCTGTCCTCATATCGACCAATCACAGCCCAGCATCTGTCCCTGTCCTCATATCGACCAATCACAGCCCAGCATCTGTTCCGTTTTATGTATTTTTATTATTTTGTTCACCTGTTTGTTTATTTGTAAAAGTAAATGCTCCTTTTTAACCACAGAAGTAAATCTTATTATTACGTTTTTTTTTCTAAATCTGATCTTTTTTCTGCTCCAGGACGACTACATCCCCTACCCCAGCATCCAGGAGGTACGCCAGATGCCCTCCCTGTGTGTCAGATGCCCTCCCTGTGTGTCAGATGCCCTCCCCGTGTATCAGATGCCCTCCCCGTGTGTCAGATGCCCTCCCTGTGTATCAGATGCCCTCCCTGTGTGTTCGTTGTGCGTCAGATGCCCTCCCTGTGTGTCCGTTGTGCGTCAGATGCCCTCCCTGTGTGTCCGTTGTGCGTCAGATGCCCTCCCTGTGTGTTCGTTGTGCGTCAGATGCCCTTCCTCACTCCTCACCCGTGCCTGCTGTTCCCAGGTGCTGCAGAGGGGGGCGCCGTTCCCTCAGGTGGTGCGTCCGCAGTTCGGGGGATACTGGATCGAGGACAGCGTGGAGGAAGCGGCCCCGGGGGATTGTGGGATTGAGGAGGCGGGACAGGAAGTGGCGCTTGCCTACAGGAAGTACTTCGTAGGACGGGTACAGACCTCGCCATGTGACGCCTTTAATCACCTGTTGCTCTGTCTGAGGAAAAGTACAGACTGTGGCTTTATTTCTGCGTGAGGCATCCTGGCTAGCTGTATTGTTCTCTTTGTTTCCTTTGTTTGCTTTGGGTCTGAGGGTGGAGTTATAGATGAGGGACAGATGAGTCTAAACAAAGGTCTTTCCTAACAAAAATGTAATGTACCATCAGCGGCGCTAGAGCTGCTCAGGACCACAGTCTGCGGTGCACCACTCATGTGTTTGTCTTTCACATTAAAAGCCTTTGCTCGCAGTTTAATGGGGCTTTTATTTTGTAGGAGCATCTCAACTTCTGCAGCTCCGGTGGCGCCGCGGGGCCCCTCCTGCTCTCGGTGCGCCACGAGACCCGAGACCAGGACTTTATCCACGTCATCATCAGGTAAGACCCAGACCAGAGACCAGGACTAGACCAGAGACCAGGACTAGACCAGAGACCAGGACTAGACCAGAACTAGACCAGAGACCAGGACTAGACCAGGACTAGACCAGGACTAGACCAGAGACCAGGACAAGACCAGAGACCAGGACTAGACCAGGACTAGACCAGAGACCAGGACTAGACCAGAGACCAGGACTAGACCGGAGACCAGGACTAGACCAGAACTAGACCAGAGACCAGGACTAGACCAGGACTAGACCAGGACTAGACCAGAGACCTGGACTAGACCAGAGACCAGGACTAGACCAGAGACCAGGACTAGACCGGAGACCAGGACTAGACCAGGACTAGACCAGAGACCAGGACTAGACCAGGACTAGACCAGAGACCAGGACTAGACCAGGACTAGACCAGAGACCAGGACTAGACCAGAGACCAGGACTAGACCAGGACTAGACCAGAGACCAGGACTAGACCAGGACTAGACCGGGACTAGACCAGGACTAGACCTGAGACCAGGACAAGACCAGGACTAGACCAGAGACCAGGACTAGACCAGGACTAGACCCGGACTAGACCAGGACTAGACCTGAGACCAGGACAAGACCAGGACTAGACCTGAGACCAGGACAAGACCAGGTCCAGGTCCTGGACTAAACCTGGTCTCAACACGTCTCTTTTTTCTTTCAGGTCTAAAGAGAAAAGTGTTTATCATCGTCTGTCTCTGAGTGAAGTCCCAGAAATCCCCAGTGTCCCTGAACTGGCCCAGGTCTGACACACACACATATACACACATATACACACATATACACACACACCCCACACCCCCACACACCCCCACACACACACACACACCCCCCCACACACACACACACCCACCCCCCCCCCCCCCCCCCCCCCCCCCCCCCCCCCACACACACACACCTACACCCCCCCCCCCCCCCACACACACACACACACTGTTCTTATTCCGTGTGTTTGTGTTGCAGTTGCTGAGTCCAGAGGTCGGGGCCCAGCGCTTTTGGCCTGTCGTCTTCCCAAAGGTCAGACTCATTAAACTTTAGATTTTACTATAAATCAGGTCAGGACAGAAACAGCGAGTCCAGGCGCCAAACCAAAGAGCCAATCAGGAGCGAGAATGTTGAAGTTACACGCCCCTTTGTCCCTTAACGGCCGCACTGCTGGTTTAGCAGAGAGCAGGCGATTAGCCACAAGGCTGTCAATCAAACCTGTTATTAAAGGAAACCTGAGTGTTATTATGTCCACATCTTGATTCAGAGAGAAAATAGTGAAATAAAAACCCCAGGATCATGTGGAGCGTTAATACAAACAATTAAGACCAGAATGACGAGTCTGCGGCGGGAACAGAGAGAGAGAGAGCGACGTTTTCAATAGAAACAGGAAACACTTTCTATTTGGAACATGGCACAGTCTGTGTTAGCACGTTAGCTCTGTCTGTGTTAGCACGTTAGCTCTGTCTGTGTTAGCACGTTAGCTCTGTCTGTGTTAGCGCGTTAGCTCTGTCTGTGTTAGCACGTTAGCTCTGTCTGTGCTAGCACGTTAGCTCTGTCTGTGCTAGTGCGTTAGCTCTGTCTATGTTAGCACGTTAGCTCTGTCTATATTAGCACGTTAGCTCTGTCTGTGCTAGTGCGTTAGCTCTGTCTGTGCTAGGACCGTCACATGGTTGTGCTCTCGCTGGTTGAATAATCTCTCGTTGTTTTGTTCCAGGCGTCTGAACTCATCGTGAACTTCGACGAACACGAGGTCAACAGCACCTTTAAGTTTGGAGTGATTCTGCAGAGGTTTGGACAGGTCAGAGGTTAAAGTTTAATCTAAACATGTCCGTCTGCCCCAGCGCTGGGCTTGGGGTGGGGTGATTGTGGGGTCTGTTGTGGTTGTGGGGTTGGTTGTGGGGTTGGTTGTGGGTCGGTTGTGGTTGTGGGGTTGGTTGTGGTTGTGGGTCGGTTGTGGTTGTGGGTCGGTTGTGGTTGTGGGTCGGTTGTGGTTGTGGGGTCGGTTGTGGGGTCGGTTGTGGCTCTTTAAACCTTGTGTTTGTCTCAGGTGACGGAGGAGGAGCTGTTCAGTAACACAGAGGAAACTGAAGCCTTCACAGAGTTTTTGTCTCTGATCGGACACATAGTGAAACTACAGGACTTCAGCGGGTCAGTCCTGGTTCAGTCCTGGTTCAGTCCTGGTTTAGTCCTGGTTTAGTCCTAGTTTAGACCTGGTTTAGTCCTGGTTTAGTCCTGGTTCAGTCCTGGTTTAGTCCTGGTCTAGTCCTGGTTCAGTCCTGGTCTAGTCTCAGGTCTGTCTCTGGTCTTGGACAGGTTCCGGGGGGGTCTGGATGTGGTCCATGGTCAGACCGGGTCTGAGTCGGTCTACACCGTCCACAAAGGTCAAGAGCTGATGTTCCACGTCTGCACCAAACTCCCCTACAGCCCCGGAGACCCCCAACAGGTATGACATCTGACCCCTGTATGACCCCTGTATGACCCTGTGTGACCCTGCATGACCCCTGTGTGACCCTGTATGACCCCTGCATGACCCTGTGTGATCCTGTGTGACCCCTGTGTGACCCTGCATGACCCTGTGTGACCCCTGTATGACCCCTGTATGACCCTGTGTGACCCTGCATGACCCCTGTGTGACCCTGTATGACCCCTGCATGACCCTGTGTGATCCTGTGTGACCCCTGTGTGACCCTGCATGACCCTGTGTGACCCTGTGTGACCCCTGTATGACCCTGTGTGACCCTGCATGACCCCAGCAGATCAGGACGTTCTTTCTGCAGCTGTGTCACAGTTTTATGACAATAAACTCAAGCCTGAAGCAAAATGTTTGTGGAGTTCAAACCCTCCGGACAGGAGGTTATTCTCCTCATGAAGCTGCAGAAAACTGTAATTCCTGCTGGACTAGGAGTGATATATTTACAGTCGTCTGTGTAAAGTCCCAGCCCGCTCTGTCAATCACATGATCACGCACATATTCAGCTCCAGTCACAGGCTGTGGTAGCCGTGGTAGCTAGCTCACTAGCTGGCCGTCAGCCGTCGCCGACTTTGTGACTGTCAGACTCTACATGATCCTGGGGTTTTTATTTAGCTATTTTAAGATATAAAATATTAATAACAGACCAATCAGGCCTCCTGTGCATAAAGGGGCGTTGCCTTCAGCAGCCTCGCTCCTGATTGGCTCACATTCAGTCCACGTCTTTACACCGTCTGTGTCTCAACCTCAGGCCCCTGGGCCCCGACTGTAGACACTCTCATGAGGCCCACGTTATTCAGAGTATAAATCCTGTTTGATGTGTTTATGTTGTATTTGTGTTTGTGTGGTGTTTGTGTTGTGTTTATGTTGTGTTTGTGTTGTGTTTATGTTTTGTTTGTGTTGTGTTTGTGTTCATGTTGTGTTTGTGTTTATGTTGTGTTTGTGTTGTGTTTGTGTTGTGTTTGTGTTGTGTTTATGTTGTGTTCATGTTGTATTTGTGTTTGTGTTGTGTTTGTGTTGTGTTCACGTTGTATTTGTGTTTGTGTTGTGTTTGTGTTGTGTTTGCGTTGTGTTTGTGTTGTGTTCACGTTGTATTTGTGTTTGTTTGTGTTGTGTTTATGTTGTGTTTGTGTTGTTTATGTTGTGTTTGTGTTGTGTTTGTGTTGTGTTTGTGTTGTGTTTGTGTTGTGTTTGTGTTGTTCATGTTGTATTTGTGTTTGCGTTTCAGCTGCAGAGGAAAAGACACATCGGGAACGACATCGTGGCCGTGGTTTTCCAAGAGGAGCCGACGCCATTTTCTCCGGACGTCATCGCCTCCAACTTCCTCCACGCCTACGTGCTGGTGCAGCCACAAGAGGGCGACGTCTACAAGGTCAGAGGAGGGGGAGGAGCTATGGGAGGGGAGGGGCTAGGGGTGGAGAGCACATGACGTGTTTTGTGTTCTGATGTGCAGTTCTCCTGTCGTCCTGCAGGTGTCAGTCACAGCTCGAGAGGACGTCCCTCCCTTTGGCCCCCCGCTGCCCCGCCCCCCGCTCTTCCGCAAGGTCTGACTCCGCCCCCCTCCCACACAAACACACTGCCCTCCACTGGTGAACACGGGCGAGTGCTAACGCAGAAGCTCCAGTCGCCTGTAGTGACGGCGAGAAAACTCTGAGCTTTGTGTCAGTTTTTGTTTCACGTCAACCGGCCCAGATTAGCCATAAACGACCAATCGGAACGTGCGATTTTGAACAACAAGTCATCGTCAGGTCATTCGCTCCAACGGCGTCCGGACCGTGCGTTTAATCCCTTCAATCCTACAATAAAGTCCCACAAAAATATTACCAAGTGCAGCAGTGTTTCCCATAGATGTGGTTCAGACTGTGGCTCCCTCCTCAGACCCAAAGCAAACAAAAGAAACAAAGAGAACAACAGAGCGAGCCAGTGGGGCCATCAGAGTTGAATGACAACGGTGAGTAGGCACGGTGCTCCAGTCCGCGGTCTTTTCAGAATCTGTGTCAAACTCAAGGCCCCCGGGCTAAACGCGGCCCGCCACGTCATTTTATGTGGCCCGCGAGAAGATAAATTAAAGCGTAACTGTCATTTTAAAATAAATCTATACGGCTTGGAAGTTGGAAGGAAGAAAGGTGAAGGTGAAAACAAGTTTGTGCTTTGAGGAGAAAAACCTGTGTGTTTTTTTTTGTGTGTTATGAGGCGGAGTCGGCACAATCTGCGTCGACGTTCGGTTACGTTTAGTGATTTTTTTACGTCTGGCCCTTCACAGCGGCCATTTTGCTGATGTGGCCCTCGGTGAAAATGTGTTTGAGTTGTGCAGAGTTCTGGGTTTACACCTTCGTACCCGCTCACACGTGCACGTCCTCTGAAGTCTTTGCGCCCTCTGCTGGTGCACACGTGACACTAACCCTGTGTGTCCTCAGGGGTCAGAGTTCAGAGAGTTTCTTTTGACCAAACTGATAAACGCAGAGAGAGCGTGCTACAAGAGCCAGCGCTTCGCCCGCCTCGAGGTGAGTGACACAGGCCACGCCCCCATCAGCTCTGACCCCGCCCCTCCACCCATCAGCCTAGTCCACTGACCACAGCCTCTGCCTCGCCATCTGCCCCACCCTCTGTCCCGCCCCCCCCTGCCCCGCCCTCTGTCTTGCCCCGCCCTCTCCCCATCCTATGCTCCGCCTTTTGCCACGCCCTCTGTCCCGCCCTCTGCCCCGCCCCCTGCCCCGCCCCCTGCCCCATGGAAGCAGCTTTAGTGTCTCTGTCTCCTCTTTAACGTTCTGTTGTCATTGCGTTTCAAGGAGAGGACTCGCGCGGCGCTGCTCGACTCTCTCCTGGACGAGCTGCAAACGCGCTCCCAGTGCATGCTGGGAGTGGGGCCCCAGTGCACGATGGGAGTGACAGAGGAGGAGGGGCGGAGCGAGAATGGACACGGACACGCCCACGGAGGACTGCTGGAGTCACTTAAAGTTAGTCTCTCTGGTGTTTCAAGAGCCGCGGGGGCGATAGCGTTAGCATTGAACGCCGTGTCTGTTTATATGTCTATGAATCCAGGGCTGTGTCTGAATGTCTCCCCCAGCCCCTGACCCCTGACCCCTGACTCACTCTACAGCCCCTGACCCCTGACCCCTCACTCACTCTACAGCCCCTGACCCCTCACTCACTCTACAGCCCCTGACCCCTGACCCCTCACTCAGTTAAGGCTCTCATGTGACTCTGGCTCTGGGTGAAAAGATAAAAGTAAATTAAAAGTTGATTTGTGAGATAAATAAAGCTCAGATTGGACTAATAATAATCACAAACGTTTCTGTCAAACTGGATGTGACGTAAACAGACGGAGGATTCAGAGCTAAAGCGGCTAACGCTAGCACCTTTACACCATAAGTGTTTATTTAAGAGTTTGATTCATAATCAGGATCAACAGTGACATAAACCAGCACTTCAGCTTCAGGACAGTAACAGTACTATAGTAGAAGTACTAGTGTCATAGTAGTAGTATTTGTAGTACTGCTTCAGTCAGTCGTGTTGTGTCCCGGTGCATTGTGGGTCTATACTGACCCAGGGACATTTGAACAGGACTAAAATGAGTGAGTCCTGAATAGCGCCCCCTGTGGGCAGAGTGACCTGTTGTTCTGTTTCAGAGGGCGATGAGGGGTCGCAGCGTCTCCATGGAAACGATGTCAAGAGGCCGATCTGAGCTGCCGTCCAGTCTGAGCATCTCCAACGAGGTTTGTGTCAGATGCCCTCCCAGAACATTTGTGTATCGTCTGTAAAGAGCTGAATGTGACGTTTGTAAAAGTGTCACTGACTCACAGAAGAATCATGTTTATGTTTTAAACTGAATCCACCTCAGGATCATCAGAAATAATTTAAATCACATCTGGAGCCTGGAGAAAAGAAAAAAAACAGTAATAAACAAAAACGTGACAGTGACGGGATCGAAAATCAAAACTCCATGAGCTCTGGGGCCGCCGGCCCCCCGGCCTGTTGTTGATTTTTTATTTTAAAATGTGGCTGTGGCTAATCCACAGATCAGTGGAAAAAGCATAAAATGTTGTGTATTTGTCGCCGGTGACGTTACTGAAACGTTTGTTTGTTTGAATATTTACAGCTGCTCTACAGCGCCCCCTGGAAATTTGAATGGGCCACAAAATATAGTTTGTTGAAGAAAAGTGAAATTTGGTCCAGACATTCCTCTAGTTAAACTGAATAAAGACACAAGGACATGTCTCTGTCTCTGACAGGACAGAGACAGAGACATGAAGGAGCAGAGACATGTCGGGTCATGAAAATAATGTATCTGTCGTCTCCTCTCTCCTCTCTCCTCGTCTCCTCTCTCCTCGTCTCCTCGTCTCCTCTCTCCTCGTCTCCTCTCTGTCTCCTCTCTGTTTGTCTTCTCTCCCGTTGTATCCTCTCTGTCTCTTCTCTTCTTGTCTCCTGTCTCCTCGTCTCCTCATTTCCTCATCTCCTCGTCTCCTCATCTCCTTGTCTCCTCAGCTGAGTTCTAGTTCTCCGATGAAAAGACGTTCTGGATTATTCCCTCGTCTCCTCAGCGTCGACAGTCAAACAGACAGACACCGAAGGTAAGACCGGGACTAAACCAGGACTGAACCAGGACTGAACCAGGACTAAACCAGGACTGAACTGAGACTGAACCGGGACTGAACCGGGACTGAACCGGGACTAAACCAGGACTGAACCAGGACTGAACCGGGACTGAACCGGGACTGAACCGGGACTGAACTGGGACTAAACCAGGTTTAGAGCACTAGAGCGCCCTCTGCTGGTGACCATTGAAATGACATCCTTATATCGTTGTTGTTGTGTTTCTTTTCTTTTCCTCTTTGAGCTTAAACTCTACGTTCTGTTTTAAATGGAGAGTCTTTGCTGCGTCTCTTTTGAACAAACAGACGTCATTCTCCTCTTGAGTCTCTTATCTGCAGCTGGCACTTTAAAGACAAATACCTGTGTCGCTAACGCTAATGTGGGGCTAATGTGGGGCTAATCTGAGGCTAATGTGGGGCTAATGTGGGGATAACGTGGGGCTAATGTGGGGTTTATCTGGGGCTAGTTTAGTTTCACACTTTTTAGAGACTTTTGCTTTTTGGGGTGGGTGTGACTGACAGATGGATTGGCCAATCAGGGACACGCATGACCACCGTGTTACAAAGTCCTCATCATCACTGAGTTTGAGTCAAATGTACAGTCTTATTTTGAGGTTTGTGGACGTTTGAGTCGTCTTGAGGTTTGAGGCTCAGAAAACGTTACCCTAACTCTAAACCTGGACTAAACCCAAACTAAACCTGGACTAAACCTGGACTAAACCTGGACTAAACCTGGACTAAACCTGGACTAAACCTGGACTAAACCCAAACTAAACCTGGACTAAACCCAAACTAAACCTGGACTAAACCCGGACTAAACCAGGACCAAACCTGTTGTGTTTGACAGTCTTCTGAGTGAGCAGAGGAGCCTGGACCACCACACGCTGGAGGAGACAGAGCAGGCAGCCAATCAGAGGTCTACAGAGGCGGGGCATAGGAGCAGGTGAGCGTGTGCACCTGGACTGGGCTTGACCCTCGTCCTGTGGATGGGGGCGTTCACTTTGTAGAGTTTGAAGATGTCCTAATCTCAGAGGGAGGAGACGTGGAAGTTTGAGTCTGTTTCATGTGACAGTTATAATAAACAAGTCGGCCATTTTGTGCAGGAAGAAGGACAAGATCTCCACCTCCAGCTCCTGCAGCTTCAACAGCCACTCTGAAGACCAGGTCTGAACCAGGACTGAACCGGGACTGAACCGGGACTGAACCGGGACTGAACCGGGACTAAACCAGGACTGAACCAGGGACTGAACCGGGACTGAACCGGGACTGAACCGGGACTGAACCGGAACTAAACCGGGACTGAACCGGGACTGAACCGGGACTGAACCGGGACTGAACCGGGACTGAACCGGAACTAAACCGGGACTGAACCGGGACTGAACCGGGACTGAACCGGGACTGAACCGGGACTGAACCGGGACTAAACCAGGGACTAAACCGGGACTAAACCAGGGACTAAACCAGGGACTAAACCGGGACTGAACCGGGACTAAACCGGGACTAGACCGGGACTAGACCGGGACTAGACCGGGACTAGACCGGGACTAAACCAGAACTAAACCAGGACTAAACTAGAACTAAACCAGGTCTAAACCAGGTCTTTCCCTCAGAGCCCTCCAGTGGTGGATGGAGTGAGTCCGATCATCTGCCGAAGCCCCACAGGTTTGGTTTATTCTTGTTTTATTTTGGAGGACTGCTGTTTCCTGTCTGCTGAACGTGTCATTTCCTGTTTCAGAGAATAAAAACTCTCCCAGATCCAACCTGAAGTTCCGGTTCGAGCGCCTGTCCCACTCGGCCTCGGTCAGTCTCCAAACGATATGACAGAAAAGAACCTTTTTTTGTCCTAAAATCTGGAGTAGACTCATGTCGTCAAAAACCTTAACTATTAAAATGTAGTCAAGGCATTTCAGAACGTCTTTGTGGATCTTTCTCTCATGTTCTAAGACTGTTGTGATCGTGCTCTGAAGGGGGGAGGGACTTAGCACAGAGAGCAAAGACAGGGGAGACATGTTAATACACTGTTTTGGGTGAATATGATCTAAATATGTGATGAGTTACAGTTAATACTCCGTAAAAGTAAGTAAAGTAAAACTATACTTAAATACATTTGTCTCTGCAGGGACACTGAGGACCCAGATCGAGGACCGTGGACGAGAGGAGGCCCGGCGGCGTACCTTTGAGCAAAACACGTCCACCATTTGCCCACAGACTGTGTAAAGAAGTGACTGAGTGAGTGTGACGTCGCCCACAGCGTTCGGCTCCAAATGAAGCTCGTCCAGCGGCGAATCTGGAGATGAGTTACATGTTTGGATTTACGAACGCGAGTATCATAGCAACCAAAGAGCCAATCAGGAGCGACCTCGGGGAAAGAAGGACCTGATTCGTCTGTTATTAATGTTCATATCTTGATTTACAGACACAATAGTGAAATAAAAACCCAAGGATCATGTAGAGGGTTAATACGAACATTTAAGACCAGAATGAGTCTGAAGCAGCAGAGACAGAGAGAGGAGATGGTTTATCAATAGAAAGTGAACTGGAGCCAGAGTCGAGCAGGAAGTGCGCCCATGATCACTTCCTGTTTGGAGAGCGGCGGCAGCAGGTTAGCTCTGTCCATTTATATAAACAGTCTGTGGATTGACCCAGGCCTCGCTCCTGAAGGACGAGTCAAACAGAAGAAACTATTTTTCTTAAAGATGATGAAAATAAATATATGCAATAGTTTTATTTCTGTTAACAGCTTTATCAGTGAGACTAAACCAGGACTAAACCAGGACTAAACCAGGACTAAACCAGGACTAAACCAGGACTAAACCTGGACTGAACCAGGACTAAACCAGGACTAAACCAGGACTAAACCAGGACTGAACCAGGACTGAACCAGGACTAAACCTGGACTAAACCAGGACCAAACCAGGACTAAACCAAGACTAAACCAGGACCAAACCAGGACTAAACCAAGACTAAACCAGGACCAAACCAGGACCAAACCAGGACCAAACCAGGACCAAACCAGGACTAAACCTGGACTAAACCTGGACTAAACCAGGACCAAACCAGGACTAAACCTGGACTAAACCAGGACCATACCAGGACCAAACCAGGACCAAACCAGGACTAAACCTGGACTAAACCTGGACTAAACAAGGACTAAACCAGGACTAAATCAGGACTAAACCTGGACTAAACTAGGACTAAACCAGGACTGAACCAGGACTAAACTAGGACTAAATCAGGACTAAACCTGGACTAAACTTGGACTAAACTAGGAGTAAACCTGGACTAAACCAGGTCCAGTCCAGTCTAATATTCAGTGGGTGTTTCTTGGAGGTTCAGGGTTTGGAGCAGTTTGCACTGATTAAAAGCCTTAAAATGAAATTAAAATCCATAATTGTAATTACTCAATGTCTCAGCACTTTGTACTGTACTTTGACAGAGCTACTGAAGTACTCGAGTAACAGACCGCTATGAAGTACTCGAGTAACGCACCGCTATGAAGTACTTGAGTAACGGACAGTTACTTTGATGGTTTTGCACCAGACGTTTTCTGTACTTTTCGGTCCAATGTGTCGATGTGAAACGTGTAAACACAATGTTCTGTCCCCTGATGATGATGTCACAGCTCACTGTATCTGTCTGATGATGTCACAAATCTGAATAAATGACTGTCAAAGCCCAACTGTGTCAGGACTGAACCAGGACTAAACCAGGACTAAACCAGGTCTAAACCCAGGTCTAAACCAGGACTGAACAAGGACTAAACCAGGTCTAAACCAGGACTAAACCAGGTCTAAACAAGGACTAAACCAGGACTAAACCAGGTCTAAACAAGGACTAAACCAGGACTAAACCAGGACTGAACCAGGTCTAAACAAGGACTAAACCAGGACTAAACCAGGTCTGAAACAGAACTAAACACAGGACTAAACTAGGACTGAACCAGGACTAAACCAGGTCTAAACCAGGACTAAACCAGGACTAAACCAGGACTGAACCAGGTCTAAACAAGGACTAAACCAGGACTGAACCAGGTCTAAACAAGGACTAAACAAGGACTAAACCAGGTCTAAACCAGGTCTACACCAGGACTAAACCAGGTCTAAACCAGGACTAAACCAGGTCTAAACCAGGTCTAAACAAGGACTAAACAAGGACTAAACCAGGTCTAAACCAGGACTAAACCAGGTCTAAACCAGGTCTACACCAGGACTAAACCAGGTCTAAACAAGGACTAAACCAGGACTAAACCAGGTCTAAACAAGGACTAAACCAGGACTAAACCAGGACTGAACCAGGTCTAAACAAGGACTAAACCAGGACTAAACCAGGTCTGAAACAGAACTAAACACAGGACTAAACTAGGACTGAACCAGGACTAAACCAGGTCTAAACCAGGACTAAACCAGGACTAAACCAGGACTGAACCAGGTCTAAACAAGGACTAAACCAGGACTGAACCAGGTCTAAACAAGGACTAAACAAGGACTAAACCAGGTCTAAACCAGGACTAAACCAGGTCTAAACCAGGTCTACACCAGGACTAAACCAGGTCTAAACCAGGACTAAACCAGGTCTAAACAAGGACTAAACAAGGACTAAACCAGGTCTAAACCAGGACTAAACCAGGTCTAAACCAGGTCTACACCAGGACTAAACCAGGTCTAAACCAGGACTAAACCAGGTCTAAACCAGGACTAAACCAGGTCTAAACCAGGTCTAAACCAGGACTAAACCAGGTCTAAACCAGGACTAAACCAGGTCTAAACCAGGTCTAAACCAGGACTAAACCAGGTCTAAACCAGGTCTAAACCAGGTCTAAACCAGGTCTAAACCAGGTCTAAACCAGGTCTAAACCAGGACTAAACCAGGTCTAAACCAGGTCTAAACCAGGACTAAACCAGGTCTAAACCAGGTCTAAACCAGGTCCAAGTCAGGACTAAACAAAGTTTAAACCCATATATTAACTCTAACCAACTCGAACCAGGATTAAACCAGGACTGAATCAAGTATAAACCAGTTCTAAACCTGGTCTAGGTTGTACTAAGAAGGACCCTGAGGTGGAAAAAATAACCCAGTTTGGAGCATTAACTAAACCAGTTTGTTTCAATCACAGACTTTATTACATTTCACCATTTCACCTCAACCTCTGAATAAAAACAGAAAATTACAGTTTGGAATGACACGACACTTAAACAATAAATAATCACTTTCAACACACAACCAATCAGAAGCCAGCACAGAACACACCAACCAATCAGGACCCAGCTCTGGAAACACAGACCAATCAGGAGCCAGCACAGGTCGTTATAAACACGATATGATGAATTATTCCAGCCGTAAAATATGACCTCCTCATATCAGGACTAAGAATGTGACAGTGGATAAGACTCAAATCAAAATGGCGGCGCGTGGTCAGGTCGGTGGCGCTCAGGGGTCAGTGCTGGGGCCGTGGAGAGGTCAGAGGTCGTGATTGTTTATGTCACCATGTACTCCTGACGCTTGTTCAAGCGCACCTGAAACAAAAACAACAAAAGCATGAAGAAATGAAAAAAAAAAAAAGAAAAGTGCTGCTCTAGTGTGACGTGCAGCCGTCCATAGGGGGCGCCGACAGCACGCGGTTATGATGATGTCACTGTTACCTGACACAGAGACACGGCTCCGACCGCCACGTAGATCCCCGCCGCGATGAAGCAGTTGATGGCCACCTGCGAGTACAGCCGGTAAATGTTCTGAGGAGGCTCCCGACTGCAGAGAAAAACAACACAGAACGTCAGATGCCCTTCCATCCTCCTCAGTGGAATGAGCATATGTGTGGGTTAGACTCCTGATCCCTCTGAGTGGAGTGTGTTGCTCAGAGGTTGTGGGTAAACTCACTCGTCGCGGATGTCTTCCTCAGTGAAGGGCACGTCTTCGATCAGAATGGCAGATTTGGCGCTGAAAAAGATCCCGAGCATCGCCTTCAAGAGAAACAGGGAAACAACCTCAGTACCACAGATTCACACGGGCCTGTCCCGGGCTAGTCCAGGGCTAAATCAGGTCTAAACCAGGACTAAACCAGGACTAAATCAGGACTAAACCAGGACTAAACCAGGACTAAACCAGGACTAAACCAGGACTAAACCAGGACTAAACCAAGACTAAACCAGGACTTAAACAGGTCTAAAAGAGGTCTAAAGCAGGTTAAAACTAGGAAAATTTTGATGGATCACATATCAGTCCAGTCAGTATCGGTTCAGTCGATATCCTGTCTTGGCCTATAAATTGGTGTAATAAGATTTTCTGGACAATCTTGGCCCAAACACATCGTAATATTTTTGTTAGTTGTTCTGTAGATTCTTTAAATGTTAAATAACAGATACAAAACACAATTTGTTTATGTTTAGTTTTGTAGTTACTCTGTTTCTGATGTTGTTTCCTCGTCACAAACAGACCTGGAGTTGTGTTTTGTTTCATTCACACATGTTTAACACACAAACCTGCAGATTTAGGCTGAGTTCTTCTCTCAAACTGAAAACACTCTGCTCCACCTTGTGATGTCATCATGTGGTGATACAGGAAGTGCTCCACTGTGTTTTTAAACTCCACCTTCACTAGAATCATTTCAGACCTGGATTTGCCACTTATCTCTACTGAACTAAAGGTAAAAGGAGCTGTTAACGTGAAAACTACCGCTTGATGACATCACAAGGTGGAACAGAGCATTTTGAGCTTTGGAGATGTAACAGACTAATAATAAAGTGCGACTCAAACATGTGAGAATGAAACAAAACACAACTCCAGGTCTGTTTTTGAGGAAGAAACAGTTTATAACACGGCTTAAAGCTACAAGAGTCTATTTAAATCTAAATCATAATGCTGATTTAGATTTAAAGGGTTAGAGTTCAGATGGAAACAGCAGTGAGACGTTTGTAAAAGCAGAATCGTTTCAGTCTGGAGTTGTTCCTTTTGAGCCAGTGTCACGTGGCAACAGTCACATGACCCCTGGGTAAATATAGCATTATTAAGCCACTTTCAGCCTAAATTATCCCGTGAATCTGCTCAAACTCCTCTTTTATGATTTAACAGAGCGTTTCCAACATTAGTCTAGTTGTTTGGATCTAATCAGCCGTGACGTGTTTATAACAAGAGCCAATGAATGAGGCCTGTTCAGGATCCGTCTATTTACACCAACTATCTCAGTATTACTCAGATTAGCGCCAGTAAATAACAATACACTGACGTTTAACTGTCCAGACACCAGAGTTATGTGAGAAACGGTCAGATCTGTCCGTGTGAAACCGAAAAAAAAAAAGCGCACGTCCGGGCCTCACCAGCATTATAACCCCCCAGATGCTGATCACGATCCCGCAGGCCGCCATCTTAGGCCCGCAGAACAGCAGCGACGGCATGGCTCAGTCCGGCTCGGGATAGGTCCGGGTCAGTTCAGGCTCGGTCCGAGTCGGTGCTCCGCGGAAAAGAGCCAAAGACGTTCTTGAACTACGGGGACAGCGGGACAGGACGCTCCGGAGTCAGCTGACCGCCTCCGGAAACACTCGGAAACATTCGGAAACACCCGGAAATATTCGGACGCACTCGGAAAGCTAAAATAGCTTCTGGGGCGTTCCTTTTCGTAGAATTAAACGTATGAATTCTTTTTAAATGCGTGTAATTTTATTTTTTGTAAATAAATAAAGAAATAAAATAAAGAAAACGCTGAGAAACACTCGGAAACATTCGGAAATACTCGAAAGCACTCGGAAAGCTAAGTTAGCCTCTGGGGAGTTCTCTTTCATAGAATTAAATGTATGAACTATTTAAATGCGTGTATTTTTTGTAAATAAATAAAGAAATAAAATAAACTAAACACTGAGAACACTCGTAAACACTCGGAAACAGTCGGAAATACTCGACTCCTCCAGGCTCACACGTCCCGCCTACTCTCCGATATCAGCCAATCAGAGCGCGCCCTACAGTGCCCGTGCTCTTTTGTGGCTTTGTGGCAAAATATTAACAATAATCACAAATTAATCCGAGATTTAAAAGCCTCAAATGTAACATAGTTGGGATTCGCGTTATTTTAAAGAGTTATTCTGTTTTATCTCCTTTTTTTGCGCCTAAATGGAGACGAGTTAAAGCGCCGAGAAGGAGTTAGCATCAGAAGCTAACGCGGCTAACGACTGATTCATTGCTTTTCTCCTAAAGTTTGTGGATTTTCCCTCATTTAAACAGTGATTATCGGGCAACATGACGTCTGCATCCGCGAAGGTACGTCTCACATAGATATTACACTTGTATTTCTAGGGTTTTGTTCAGAAATAATGTAAATATTTAGTGATGTGAGGGTGAAGTTTGAGCTGCAGGATTTGAACCGGAAACACAACAAAGCCACAGTGACAAACATGCACGAGCCCGGTCATTTCTCTGCACAAAACTGAGGCACAGCACAGACTCTCGTGCATTTCAAGCAATATACAGCACAAATATACATGTAAAAGTGTGGAATCCTGCCATATACACCGTTAAACATGTGCCTTTTGAACCCTGATCTCTTTAATAAACACATGGACTAGTTTAGGAGCGTGTCATCAACTATGAATGAATAACCTAATGTACAGCGGGTCTAGCATTGACTTTTCAATTTTAGACCTCTGCAAACATCTGTTCTGAGATGTCCCCTGTGTGCCAGATGCCCTCCTTGTGCGTCAGACAGTGGAATCAGCTTCCAGACTCTGAAACTGTCTGTAGGGTTGAATCATTTTACTAGAAATCTGAAAAAAGTACATTTTAGATAATCAAATATGTCCACATCAGTCTGGCTC
Source organism: Periophthalmus magnuspinnatus (assembly GCF_009829125.3). Taxonomy (NCBI): domain Eukaryota; kingdom Metazoa; phylum Chordata; class Actinopteri; order Gobiiformes; family Gobiidae; genus Periophthalmus; species Periophthalmus magnuspinnatus. The sequence continues at coordinate 1,268,205 of NC_047139.1, read as the reverse complement.
ATTTGTTTTGTATTCACTGCAAAAACCTGCACATAATTGATTTTTTAAAATTGGTATAGACTGTAGGAAACATCATGTATTGGACTTTTTGGAGATATTTATTGTATTTTCATGCTAATGTTAATAATGAACTGTTAGTCTTATAATGTATTTGTAATGAAGTGTGTATTTTAATGTGTTCACCTGCCCAGGGACTGCACATGGAGAGTAGCAGTAGCTAAATCTGGTACAAATCATCTTTTATTTTGTAGGATTAATGAATTTGTACATGCTTCCTGACAAATAAAAGATATAGAAAGAAAGAAGGTGCCCCCTCTTTGTCCCTGTGGGGTCTTCTTCTGTGTAAAAGCTGTTAATCCTGTAGTTTAGACGTCTACAAACAACAAAGTCAGTTTAAAGTTCAGATTTCAGTTTCTCTCAGATGTTAATCCGCCTGGACAGGTTTAAATACGTTCAGATGTATGTATTATTTTACCTAAACAGTTTAAACGTGTCATTTCTGTGGTGCAGGTGGGGGAGATCTTCTCTGCAGCTGGAGCAGCTTTCTCTAAACTCGGGGAGCTGACCATGCAGCTCCACCCAGTGTCTGACTCCAGCCCGGCAGGGTGAGTCCAGGCGCACTAGTGTGGTCACGATATTAACATTTCAACCTCTATTTTGATACTAAGGAAAAGACAGTAGAATGTGGTTTTCAACATTAAACTGTAGTACTTTTTCATATACCTTATATCTTATATCAGACCTTATATCAGTGTACAGTTGTCCCTCACAGTTCACCTTTTGTGGTCTCGCATTTTTTTTTGTTATTTTTTTGTGATTTTTTTGTGTGCAATTTTACATGTTTTTATACATTGTATGAACCTGCATTGTGTCGTGCGTCCTGATTGGCTGTTGGACTGTAGACCATTGTCCATCAGTCTCCTCCGTGCCGTGTCTCCTGTCCAGTACAGAATGTGTTCAGACAAATTTACATAAACGTTGGATCTCAGTGTGACTCTGAAGTGCTGTACGTTTGCAATTTGTTTTCTCCACCGACAAAACCCACAATGTCGATGAAACGTTCTGCACCGACAAAGACGACAACGAAGGTTTGAACTTTGAGAGAGTTTAAACGAGAGAGAAATGTGAGAAAATGTTAACGCCTGTGTGAGAAAAGTGTATAAAGTGTGTGGTGAGGGGTTTTACAGACAAAAACATATAATAATTGTAAAAAATAAAGCTGATACGTCGAGGATTTTTAGAATGTAACCGCCGCCATAAACCAGGGAACACTGTAACCCTCTACATGACCTGAGGGTTTTATTTCACTTTTGTGTCTGTAAATCAAGATATGAACATTAAAAACAGACAAATCAGGCGCCGTTGTCTTTATTTGTATGAGTCTAATCAGAACTGTTGTCATTTACACAAGTTTTGGCCCTTGTTTACATTATGGTTGCTTGGTAACAGTTATAGAATTATGTCATAACTGCTGCCTGTGTCCAAACAGGAAGTAACACTCGAAACTTCACCAAAACATCTTGAAAACAACTGTCCACAAAAATCTTAAATATGATGATCTTAACGATGTTTTGGTGAAATGAGTGGTCCAAGTTGTACGCCCTGAAAAAGCCTTTTGGACGGTGGAGAGCGCAGTCACCCCGGTCCACGGACACGACTAAAACGTGACATAATTTGTGTTTCCGTGTTGTTTTTGTCTCAGGGCCAAATGGACAGAGACGGAGATCGAGATGCTGCGTTTGGCCGTGCGACGGTTTGGAGACGACCTGAACAACATCAGCAGCGTCATCAAAGAGCGGACTGTGTGAGTGTCTCTAATGCACCAGACTGCGCCGTACCGTGAGCGCCCCCCGGTGGTCGTGTTGTTTAACTGTCTCTACTCTCAGCGCTCAGATCAAGTCGACAGTGAAGAGGAAACTGTACGAGGACAGCCGCGTTCCTCTCTCTGACGCTCACAAGAAACCCGTGAAGAAAGCACCTGCCCTGCCGCCCGCCACACCCGCCGGAGCCATGGCCGCACCCGCCACTCCCGCCTCGGCCCCGCCCCAACCCCCGCAGGTCACGCAGCCCGCCCCCTCCCTCGCCCCTCCACCGATCAAGAAGCAGAAGACGGCAGGTGAGCTCAAATACAGGGAATTATGGGCCCATATGACACTGCTCTCGATCTACTACCACTCGATGACATCACAAGGTGGAACGGAGCATTTTGAAGCGATCCGTCTGAACTGAAGCTGTTTTGTGTTTCAGACGTGACTCTGAGCGCGCTCAACGACGCCGACGTGAACTCTGACCTTGTCGACATCGAAGGACTCGATTCCAAAAAACTCAACTTCGACCAAGGTACAGCTCCACCTTCAGGCCGCACTGTGAACTGCACCTCAAACATACAGAACAGCTCCACCTTCAGGCCGCACTGTGAACTGCACTTCAAACATACAGAACAGCTCCACCTTCAGGCCGCACTGTGAACTGCACCTCAAACATACAGAACAGCTCCACCTTCAGGCCGCACTGTGAACTGCACTTCAAACATACAGCTCCACCTTCAGGCCGCACTGTGAACTGCACCTCAAACATACAGCTCCACCTTCAGGCCGCACTGTGAACTGCACCTCAAACATACAGAAAATGCACTTGTGTTGCCTAAACCATTTCTGTTTGGTTTCAGAATCTCTGAACCTGGACTCCAGCCTCATCATGAACTCCAGTGACCTCCCGCTGCTCTCCCGCTGACCTCTGACCTCTGATGTGTGGCTCTGCTCTACAGGGCCAAACAAAACGATTCCTTTACGTCAGCTCTTGTACAGCTCTTTTCTGATTGGCTGCGGTCAAATGGACTCGTAGTTTTAATTCAGTACTTTATTTCCTGGATGCTACTGCAGTGGGCCTGGAGGTGGCGCTGGTTTATTTATCCTTTAGTTTGTGTTTGTCATAGACCCCATTGAGTCGTGTTGCTTCACTCCGCAGCTCTGTCCAGCCCAGAGGAGCCACATGGACCATTGTTCAAAAGAGTCATATATTTGAGTGTCATGTTTTTTAATAAAAACTAAAGAAAAGTCAAAGTTGTGGTCAAAGTTACTACTGTCGGATTAAAGCTGCACTATGTCACTTCACTGCCACCTACTTGTGTCCATGGAGATGTTATTGCATTGTCCAGAATGTTCCACAGTATGACACTGAACCAGTTTAGCAACACAGTCAAACTGTTATAGGCCAGAGTCTCAAACTTTCCACGCCAAGTAATACCACAGTAACCAGGTTTAAACCAGGTTTAAACCAGGTCTAAACTAGATCTAAACCAGGTCTAAACCAGGTCTAAACCAGGTCTAAACTCATCGTAGTGAATCATTAGGATGTTCTGATGCATAAGGTCAGAGGAGAAACTTCAGACACAAACTTCAAAATGGAGACTTTGACTCAAAACCAGGACTGAGACATGGTTCTACTTCGGGTCTGGACCAGGACTAAATAAGAATTCAGTGGGATCTACAGCATTTATTGAGACTTTTATGAGACACAAACGCTTCATAAAAATACAATGTTTTTTGTTTGTTTAGTTTGTTTTTTATCAGAAAATAGAAATATTTACAGAAAAATACTGTTTATGATGTGCTTTTCCCTTTAACTCTGAGCCACACCTCAACCAGGACTAAACCAGGACTAAACCAGGTCCGAACCGAGACTAAACCCGGACTAAAAGATGATCAGACTCAACTCTCTGAATCCCGGGCCTGTTTTTGTGAAATGTGGCATCTGTCTGAGAAGGAAATACTTAGAATAATTTGATTTTTTTAACAAATAAAAATAGAATTTGGCGAAGATAAAGCTGAAACAAAGTCGTTTACGACTGAAATGTGCAAAAAACGCCACAAGTAAGAAATAAGTCTGTTTGGAAGGACTAAACCAGGACTAAACCAGGACTAAACCAGGACTAAACCAGGACTAAACCAGGACTGAACCAGGACTGAACCAGGACTAAACCAGGACTGAACCAGGACTGAACCAGGACTAAACCAGGACTAAACCAGGACTGAACCAGGACTGAACCAGGACTAAACCAGGACTAAAACCAGGACTAAAACCAGGACTGAACCAGGACTGAACCAGGACTAAAACCAGGACTGAACCAGGACTGAACCAGGACTGAACCAGGACTAAACCAGGACTGAACCAGGACTGAACCAGGACTGAACCAGGACTAGCTTTAGGAGACTCAGTCCTGGATAAACCTCTCTTCAAGGTCAAAGGTCAGTTTGGCTGTTCTAGACGCACAGTCCTCTCGGTTTGGAGCCGACCAAACACTTGAAGAAAAGAAGAAAAGTATTTTTGTTTTAAATGTCTCTGAAACCAAAACATAAAATGACATTTTGTATTTGTTTTTTGAAAAGAAAAAAAGTTTTAAAAAATCGTGATTCATGTTTTTCTGCCCGACCCCTCGTCCCGATGTCCTTTTTCCAAAACAAAATGTCACGTTTTAAAATGAGAGACCTAAAACTGTACAAAATATTTACATTTTCACAACATTACAAACAGTATTTACACATTTGAAGAGTACATTTTACATCTGCAGTTCTGCGCAACAAACTGAGGCAATTCTGAAGTTAAAAGTGTGGACCTCGGCTAAGGCACTGACAAAAGTGTGAATAAAACTGTTTAAACTGTTGAAATTACAAATATGTTTTGTTTTGGCCAGAGGTGCTGAAGTATCCAAAGATATACTCGAGTAAGAGTAATGGTACTTAGGTCCAAGTCAAGACTAAACCGGGACTGCAAAAAACATTCCTCGTACTGAAGTAGATTTTTTTTTATATCAGTAAGAGTAATGTTACTTCAAAATAATATTCCTCAAGTAGAAGTACAGTGTAGTGGTCCAAGAAAGAGTAAAAAGTATTTGGGGAAAATATTACTCCAGAAAAAGTAACTTAAAGTGTCACTGTCGGGACGTGGCATCTGATTTAAAACAGACGAGCCAAACTAAATCATATGTGAGGAGCTGCGAGTTTCACATCGTCGACATAAAACTCGAGGGAATGTGACTGAGGACGACTCTGGTTTTGTTCTTTTCTGATGAAAGTTGCACTTGAAATTCAAAATTATGCTTTGAAGTCGTCAAACATCACGATCGTTTTTGCTCAGAACTGCAGATGTCAACAAAACAATAAAAGCTGATAAAAATATAGTCCCTGTTTAGTGTTCAAACCAGAAAAAGAGCATCAAGAGTCAAACCCACAACCTCCTGGTAAGAGGGAGGAGACAGGATAACCACTGTGCCACTGGTTTCTGGTTTGAGTTCTGTTTTGGGATAAAAAGCACATTCATTTTTTTTTTTTACAAACGTTTAAAAAGTCCTGGAGAGGATTTCTTCAACACAAAACCTTCATATTTTTGGTGATTATCTTTAAGTGCTTCATTTGTGACTGCGTTTCCCACAATCCTCTGCTCTGTCGTCTCACCGTCCAATCAGGAGCCAGATTTCATAGGTGAGGGTGGGGCTAGTGCTGGTGCGGAGAGAAGGAGGAGAAAGATGGCGGCGCGCTGAGAGGAGGAGAGTCCGACGCCTCCGAAACACTGGAAACACAAGAAGAGTCAGTCCTGGTTCAGTCCTGGTTCAGTCCTGGTCCAGTCCTGGTCCAGTCCTGGTCCAGTCCTGGTCCAGTCCTGGTTCAGTCCTGGTTCAGTCCTGGTTCAGTCCTGGTCCAGTCCTGGGTCAGTCCTGGGTCAGTCCTAGTTCAGTCCTAGTTCAGTCCTGGGTCAGTCCTGGGTCAGTCCTAGTTCAGTCCTAGTTCAGTCCTGGGTCAGTCCTGGGTCAGTCCTGGTCCAGTCCTGGTCCAGACCTGACAGAGAAGTTTCTATGCGGCTCTGAGACTCCAGCGACAAAGAGTTTTTTGGGCGGACCGTCCGACTCCACTCCTCCTGAAGAAACAAACAAGAAATGTTTAAACCAGGACTAAACCAGGTCTAAACCAGGACTAAACCAGGTCCTAACCAGGACTAAACTAGGACTAAATCTGCAAAACATCATGATGGTTGTTGTCTTTCTGCTGTTACCTTTTCGCTTGAGAGGAGCTGCTGTCGGCCATCTTACTGCCGGTCTGAAACAAGAAGAGAGTTAAACCAGGACTAAACCAGGACTAAACCAGGACTAAAGCAGTACCTGAATCTGCGTGTGGGCGAGGGGGAGGAGTTTGGAGTGACCCCAGAGTCCTGAGGAGGGCTCCACTGAAACAAAATAAGATTACGTGACTTTAAATTTCTTCGTGAGGTTTTAAATTGTGATTTCAAACTGACCGTGGTCGAGTGGCTCCAGTGACTCGCCGCTGGAGCTGGGGTCAGACTCGACGCACTGGAAAAGCACAAATATATCTGTAAATTTACAAAAATGTGTCTGTAAAATTTAAATGTTATTATCAGATTTTTATTCTGACCTGAGTCGCTGCAGACTCCCCCTCAGAGCAGAGCTGAGGTCCTCCTGAAAACACACAAGAGAACAGGACTAGAACAGGACTAGAACAGGACTAGAGCAGGACTAGAGCAGGACTAGAACAGGACTAGAACAGGACTAGAGCAGGACTAGAGCAGGACTAGAGCAGGACTAGAACAGGACTAGAGCAGGACTAGAACAGGACTAGAACAGGACTAGAACAGGACTAGAACAGGACTAGAGCAGGACTAGAGCAGGACTAGAGCAGGACTAGAGCAGGACTAGAGCAGGACTAGAACAGGACTAGAACAGGACTAGAACAGGACTAGAGCAGGACTAGAGCAGGACTAGAACAGGACTAGAACAGGACTAGAGCAGGACTAGAGCAGGACTAGAGCAGGACTAGAACAGGACTAGAACAGGACTAGAGCAGGACTAGAGCAGGACTAGAGCAGGACTAGAACAGGACTAGAACAGGACTAGAGCAGGACTAGAGCAGGACTAGAGCAGGACTAGAACAGGACTAGAACAGGACTAGAACAGGACTAGAGCAGGACTAGAGCAGGACTAGAACAGGACTAGAACAGGACTAGAGCAGGACTAGAGCAGGACTAGAGCAGGACTAGAACAGGACTAGAACAGGACTAGAACAGGACTAGAGCAGGACTAGAGCAGGACTAGAGCAGGACTAGAACAGGACTAGAACAGGACTAGAGCAGGACTAGAGCAGGACCAGGTGTTGGACTCACATGTCTCTTGGTCTCAGTCCGGTCTGTGTTCAGGGGAAATGAAGACAGAGGAAGCAGCTGCAGAAACAGAAAACACAAGAATGTCAAATAAATATCATTCAAACAAAAAAATGCCAAAATGAGTCCTAACCCTAAAACCCTAAACCCCTAACTCTGAACAGAAAGGCCAAAACTAGGCATCAACCTCTAGGTTCTAGGTTCCAAATGATCTGAAATCATGAAAAATGAGCATGTAAAATTATACAGTATGTGTGAAGTTTGTGGTATGTGTGTAAAAAGATGAGGCCTGTAAGTTTCATCAGTTTCACTTCAACTGTGAGACAGAATGAAAGAATCCAGGAAATAACATCATCTGATTTTTAATGAATTTATTTGCAAATTATGCTGGAAAATAAGTATTTGGTCAATAACAAAAGTTCATCTCATACTTTGTTATATTCTCTTTGTTGCAGTGACAGGTCGTTTTCTGTCTCCAGAGGTTTTCTCTGTTGCTGTAGTTTGGTCCATTCCTCCTGCAGATCTCCTCTAGAGCAGTGATGTTTTGGGGCAACATGGACTTTCAACTCCCTCCAAAGATTTTCTATGGAGTTGAGATCTGGAGCCTGGCTAGGCCCCTCCAGGACCTTGAAATGCTTCTCACGAAGCCACTCGTTCCCTGGGTGGTGTGTTTGGGATCATTGTCACGCTGAAAGACCCAGCCACGTTTCATCTTCAATGCCCTCGCTGATGGAAGGAGGTTTTCTCTCAAAATCTCATGATACATGGCCCCGTTCATTCTGTCCTTTACACGGATCAGTCGTCCTGGTGCCTTTGCAGAAAAAACACCTCAAAGCATGATGTTTCCACCCTCATGATTCACAGTAGGTCTGGTGTTCTTTGGATGCAACTCAGCATTCTTTCTCCTCCAAACACGACAAGTTGAGTTTTAACCAAAAAGTTATATTTTGGTTTCATCTGACAATGTGACATTCTCCCAATCCTCTTCTGGATCATCCAAATGCTTCTGTCAAACTTCAGACGGGCCTGGACATGTCCCGTCTTAAACAGGAGACACGTCTGGCACTGCAGGATTTGAGTCCCTGGTGGTGTAGTGTGTTACTGATGGTGCCTTTGTTACTTTGGTCCCAGCTCTCTGCAGGTCATTCACTCAGTCGCCCCGTGTGGTTCTGGGGTTTTTGCTCATTGTTCTTGTGTCATTTTGACCCCACGGGGTGAGATCTTTGTGGACCCCAGATCGAGGGAAATTATCAGTGTCTTGTCTTTCATTTTCTAATAATTGCTCCACAGTTGATTTCCTTCTTACCTGTTGCAGACTGAGTGTTCGGGGCCTGGTGTCTACAGTTTTGTTTATGGTTCCTTTGCTCTTTGGTCTTGTCCATAGTGGAGTTTGGAGTCTGACTGTTTGAGGTTGTGGACATGTGTCTTTTATACTGAGAACGAGTTCAAACAGGGACCATTAATACAGGGGACGAGTGGAGGACAGAGGAGCCTCTTAAAGAAGAAGTTACAGGTCTGTGAGAGACACAAATCTCGCTTGTTTGTAGATGAACAAATACTTATTTTACCAAGGAATTTACCAATTAATTCATAAAAAATCCTACGATCTGATTTCTTGGATTATTTTCCTGTTCTGTCTCTCAAAGTTGAAGTGAAACTATGATGGTGTCGTCTGCAGCAGGTGGAGTCTGACCTGTGAGGGGCCGCTGGGGTTCACTGAGACACTGCTGCGTCTGAATCTCGCTGAAGAGGAGGAGCCAAAGACGGTGGAGCCGTCGCTAAAAAAAACAAAAAACAACATAAAAACAGTTAAATGTCCCATAATGCACTGCTCTCTGATCTGTTCTAATGTCGTTTCCTCGTCACAAACAGACCTGGAGTTGTGTTTTGTTTCATTCTCACATGTTTAACACACAAACCTGCACATTTAGGCTGAGTTCTTCTCTCAGACTGAAAACACTCTGTTCCACCTTGTGATGTCATCATGTGGTGATATAGTAAATGCTCCACTGTGTTTTTAAACTCCACCTTCACTAGAATCATTCAGTAGATTTCAGTTTTGGAATTGCTAATCTCTACTGAACTAAAGGTAAAAGGAGCTGTTAACGTGAAAACTACCACTTGATGACATCACAAGGTGGAACAGAGCATTTTGATCTTTGGAGATGTGACAGACTAATAATAAAGTGACTCAAACATGTGTGAATGAAACAAAGGCCTGTTTTTGAGGAGGTAACAACATTATAATATAAAACACAACATACAAAACCTACGAAGCACAATCAGGTTCATCATGACTCCAAATGAATCAACAGCTCAGAGTCACATGACAACAGGGTCACATGACAACAGGGTCACATGACAACAGGGGAGTTTGTTCTCTAACGTAAAGTAGATTTGTTGACCTGGTTTATGGTCAATATCTCTGTCATTACTGGGACTAAGTTAGCGAGTAAGCTAACATACATGATTATTGTGTGCGGAGCTTATCCCAAACTAATAATGATGCAGTTCAACATTTGTGGATTTTCAGTTCGATTCTAAATCAAAACTTTGACTCCACCTTTTCTTTGGCTGCTCTGGAACTTTATGTTGCAACATTGAAATTTCCCCAGTGTGGGACACGTACAGTTTTGACTGATCTTATGTGTCATTTATAAATCTTAAACTTTATAAAGACACATTTATAAACATATACACCATAAAAACACAGTCTATGTCTCACCTGACGCTCGTGATCATGGGGGCGCTGTTGGACCTGCGCAGAGCCCCGCCCCCTGCTGCGCATGCGCACGGCTCCACCTCCATCCGCTCCATGAGGCCGCGCTCCGAGATCCACGCGGCGGCCGCGCGTCTCACGCGAGGCCGCTGAAAGCCCGACCCGCAGGCCTCACCTCCGGGAGCCGCGGTCTACCGCATGTCCCCCCAAAATGTGCCCCTGAAACGAACCGACAGATACCGGGGAACACCGGGAGTGAGCACCGGGAGGCCCGGAGCTCCTCCCGCGGGCACAGACCCCGGCCCCTGACTCACCCGGGCCTGCGCCGCTCGGCCTGCGCCGCTGACGTGACGTTCGGATTAGCTCCGGAGCTAATGTGCTAACGGCTAAAGCTCCAGTCACAGATCGGTAACCCGCTCCGCACAAGCCCCGAGAGCGACGCTCCGAGGCGGCTACAGGGCGCAGCGAGTGCGGGTCCTGCTCCGGGCCGCACTCACAGCGCGATCCGCGCTAAACCAGCCGCAAAAACCGTGAAAGAGCGGAGTTTAGGAGCTTTTTCCAACATAGTCTCACGCAAAGAGTGTGACAACTGCGGCCGAGGAAACAGCGCCGCGCAGCGGGCTCAGGGGGAAGTGCACAGAGCCTCAGAGTAAATACAGAGAAAATACAGAGAGAATACAGAGAGAATACAGAGAGAATACAGAGAAAACACAGAGAGAATACAGAGAAAATACAGAGAGAATACAGAGAAAATACAGAGAGAATACAGAGAGAATACAGAGAGAATACAGAGAGAATATAGAGAGAATACAGAGAAAATACAGAGAAAATACAGAGCGAAGGTCTGAACAGCAGAGAGGACGTTTATCTGTCCCCAGAGACAACACTCTGCACATCTGCACATCTGGGCCTGGGGCCTGGTTTAGTCCTGGGTTTGGGTCTTTCCACAAACACGTGACCATGTTCTCTCTCTCTTTTTTACTCATAAAATATAATAAAAACTCTGTACAGATTCAGAGTAGAGAGAGGGAGGAGAAATCTGACTCTAACAGTTTAAGCTCCATATCACACAAACTGACTCTTGTAGCTTTAGTCCATGTTCTAACACTTCTCCTCAAAATCAGACCTGGAGTTGTGTTTTGTTTCATTCACATGTTTGAGTCACTTTATTATTAGTCTGTGACATCTACAAAGCTCAAAACGCTCTGTTCCACCTTGTGATGTCATGAAGTGGTAGTTTTCATGTTAACAGCTCCTTTTACCTTTAGATCAGTGGAGACTAAAGGTTTTGTGTGTTAAACATGTGAGAATGAAACAAAACACAGATCCAGGTCTGTTTGTGATGAGGAAACGACATCAGAACAAAAGAAACAGGCTGATCCAGGCCTTTAACTTTCACATGAGCTGTGCCGTGTGCAGACACGACCAGCAGGGGGCGGAGCTGCAGAAACTGAGCAATTTTAAAAACAGGCAAATATCTTAAATTAAAAAAAAGTCCATAAACCATTCACACGAGTGCACACTAACATGTATGTGGCATTAAAGTACCACCAGATCTAAACCCGGACTTTATCAGGTCTAAAACCAGACTAAACCAGGGGGTCAGGGGTCAGGGGTCAGGCTAATTAATTGTTGAACTTGACCTGTTCAGACGGAGCCTGATAAATCCACTGGTCTGGACTCTGACGGGTCCGGGGTCCCGGGTCTCGGCTCCGGCCCTGTCCCGCTCTGGGGCCCTGTCCCGCGCTGGGGCCCTGTCCCGCTCTGGGGCCCTGTCCCGCGCTGGGGCCCTGTCCCGCGCTGGGGCCCTGTCCCGCGCTGGCTCCGGCCCTGTCCCGCGGAGGAGCGGCGGAAGCGGGCGGAGAGAGAGGGTCCGCTCCGACACAAACTTAGCCCCAACTTTGACTCCGCTCCTCGGGTTTGTTCCGCGGTGAAGCTCAGGACTGAGGCCGGAAAAGGGGCGCCTCTGCGGGGTAAACATGTGTGAGACAGCCCGGGGCCAGCGCAGGAGGTGAGCGGGAGGTGAGTGACTGTCTGACCGGGGAGTGCGCACTGGAGCTCCCGGGGAACTGTCAGGAAGGCTGGGTCTAAACCTGGTTCAGGAGCAGAGCTGAAGACCCCGTTTAGTCCTGGTTTAGTCCGAGTTTAGACCTGGTTTAGTCCTGGTTTAGTCCGAGTTTAGACCTGGTTTAGTCCGAGTTTAGACCTGGTTCAGTCCTGGTTTAGTCCTGGTTCAGTCCTGGTTTAGTCCGAGTTTAGACCTGGTGACGTCGTTTCATCACTTGTTTTTGGGTCAGATTCTTTTGAGCAGAAAAAGTGTCGCTGCAGAAACAAGTTGAAACAAACAAAGACTTTAGTGAAGCAGAGACTGGACTTTAAAAACCCAGAGGAGCTGCACCACCACCTGATGACATCACCAGGTGTGACAGAGTGTTATGAGCTGTGCAAATGTGCAGGAAACAGAAACATGTGAATAAAACAAAACACAAGTCCAGGGATGTTTCTGAGGAACAGGGTTAAAGCCCCACTGCGGGACATTTCATCACATTAGTCTTGGTTTAGTCCTGGTTGAGTTCTGATGTCTCCGTGGTCTTTGTTGTGGTGCTTGGACTCTGCAGAGGATGGAGGTGTCTGGGGAGAGGGAGGACGAAGATGGCGGCGCGGAGGACAACTTACCCATGATGCACTGGGAGGAACTGAACGCTCGCATCGAAGAGCTGGAGAGACAAGAGCAGACCACCCAGGTGAGGCCGGGTTTAGTCCTGGTTTAGTCCTGGTTTAGTCCTGGTTTAGTCCTGGTTTAATCCTGGTTTAGTCCTGGTTTAGTCCTGGTTTAGTCCTGGTTTAGTCCTGGTTTAGTCCTGGTTCAGTCCTGGTTTAGTCCTGGTTTAGTCCTGGTTCAGTCCTGGTTTAGACCTGGTTTAGTCCTGGTTCAGTCCTGGTTTAGTCCTGGTTTAGTCCTGGTTCAGTCCTGGTTTAGTCCTGGTTTAGTCCTGGTTCAGTCCTGGTTTAGACCTGGTTTAGTCCTGGTTCAGTCCTGGTTTAGTCCTGGTTTAGTCCTGGTTTAGTCCTGATCTACAGACATATATATATGACTCTCAAGGCAAACGCTCTACCAACTGAGCCACCAAGGCTTAAATGGTGCCTGTGTCCTCCCACAGGGGGCAGCACTGAGACGAGTCTGGTACGAAGACCAAGAGGAAGACCGGAAGAAGAAGAGACTCAGCTCCCGGTAAAAAGACCTGGTATCCTGGTTTAGTCCTGGTTTAGTCCCGGTTTAGTTCTGGTTTAGTCCCGGTTCATGTTCCTGTTTTTTCAGGTTACAGAAGAATCTTCAGTTGTGTTTCTATAACGATGAAGACAGCGAGGACGAGGGCGGAGCCAAACGAGAGGTGAGCCAATCACAAAGCAGCATCCTGAACCAGGACTAAACCAGGACTAAACCAGGACTAAACCAGAACTAAACCAGGTCTAAACCAGGACTAAACCTGAACTAAATTAGGACTAAACCAGGACTAAACCAGGTCTAAACTAGGACTAAACCAGGTCTAAACCCGGTCCTTCTGTCCCCAGGTCCCCGTCGGCTGTGGACTCAAACAGGAAGTGGTTGTGACGCTGAGGGCGCTTCGGGACAAACGATTGGACGAGCTCAGGCGGGAAACTGACCACAGGGTGAGTACAAATATTTTACACAAACTTTAAATCGATATGATCAGGTTCATCTGGTTTGTGTCTTTATCATGAAAAGAAAAAGTATAAAAATGATTTGAGCCCAAGTGTGGGAACCTGTTTGTGCAGGAGCTCCCCCTGCAGGTGTGGGGTGGTGAGTCAGTCTGGGTCAGGTACAGTTTTGAGAGACTTTGCCCCGCCCTCTTTTTAATCGACCAATGGATTGGCAGCCCTAACGACAAAAACACAATTACGACACGTTTTTGGATAAATCTCCTGCCCTGTCTGAGTGTGGTTTCTGGTTCTAGTCCCAGGCGTGTTGGGCTCCTCTGGTCCGGTCTGAGCTGGAGCAGAGAACTCTTCAGGAACTTCAGGAGACGAGAACGTCTCTGCAAAAGAGCACTCACGGTGAGTCTACGGAGACCGGGTTTAGTCCTGGTAATCTGTTCTCGGTAAGAAATAAATGTCCCTGTGTGTCAGATGCCCTCCCTGTCTGTCTCTTATTCTGTGTAAAGCTGTTCTCTTTGTACTTTAGACTCATGTTGTGATTCTTGTCTTAGTTTAAGTTCAGATTTCAGTCTCGTGAATTCTCCTCGATGTGTTTTTGTTTTTCTTCAGATCTGAGCGCTGGGCTGGTCTCCGTCCTCCTGATCCGCGACCAACTCAGAAATGAACAAGACGCTCTGCTACTGGACCTGCTGGACCTCACATGAACCTGGACTGAAGTAGGACTGAAGCAGGACTAAACCTGGACTGAAGCAGGACTGAAGCAGGGTTAAACAGAGACACTTGTATCTGAATAACTTGTCAAATTTAAAACAAGGACTGACTCAGGACTAAACCGGGAGCTGAATTTGGGACAAACACAAATCTAGGATTATGTAATAAACAGTGTTTTCACTTTTTAAAATGAGCTTTTCAGACAAAACTTTGAGGCCGTATGTTTCTGTTGGTCATGTTTCAGGCCCATGTGACAGACGAGGGGTTTGGTTCAGTCCTACTGCATGTTACATGTATGTACTCAACACTAACGTCCATGTTTACTTCTGAGGGAGACTCCACTTTTCTATTAAAGATTTAAAACATTAATATATAAAGCCATGTACTGTAACCTTTTTATCCAGTGATTAAAGTCACATTTGTAAAACCTGGGTTTGTCTGATTACAGCGCACAAACACACACACACAAACGTTACATCATAAAGCACATTTATATAAAATAAAGACACAGTTTTGACCTCTTTGGTTTGAACTTTATAAACTTTATTGAAGCTGTGACTCAAACACCAAACGTTTTTATTTCTCAACTCAAATTAAAACTCAACAAAGGTTCCGCCTCCTCTGCGGCGTCGCCCAATCAGCTCAAAGATGCTTACCTTCAGGAAACGTCACGGCCAATGGGCTCAGAGCAAATATTCACAACAGAAAGACCAGGAAGTACCAAAAATACTTTAATCTCATTTGTATAAATTAACCGCTGTACAGAATCAGACCTGGTGCAAATACAAAAGTGATCACGCGAGGCCCCGCCCCGCATTGTAACTACGGCGACCATCTGACCACCGGTCTTTATGGCACACTTGAAACGTTAGCTGCTGCTAGCTGCTAGCAGCCTCCGCCTCCTCTTTCACAGTCACTTCCTGTTTGGGTTCCGAGTCCATTTCCTGTTTGAAAGAACACGAGGCTCCGCCCTCATCTTCTGTTTTAATTTTAACGTCCTCCGTACTGAGCGCGCCCAGTTTGTCCTCCTTACTGAGCGTGCTCAGTGGGTGCTCCGTCAGGTGTTTGTTTGGAGAAGGCGTGGCGTCGACGTACGAAGACTAGAACAGAGAAAGAACAGTCAGGGCAGGGACTTGGACCGGGGCCAGGACCGGGGCCAGGACCAGCCTCCGGTATTTCTGTGCCATTATAATTTGTTCTGGGGCAGGACTCTGGTACTTACGTTCTGATAGTCCTCGAAACACGCCGGGTGGAAGTTCTGTGGAGAAAGAGACTGGTCAGAGTGATGTAAAAATAACTTCAGCTTCAGTTGTAGTATTCACTGCAGTATTTAGTGCAGTACTTTGAGTATTTCTGTAGTACCTTGTCATCAACGCGGATGGCGTGCTTCAGGAACCAGTCCTCCTCCTCCTCGACCCAGTACGTCTCAAACGGCTCCTGACAGATCTCACATAACTGCAACACAAGAGGCACCTTAGACCCAACCTCCTCCTCAAGACCTCACACAACTGCCACACAACCCCCCTCAGGCCTCCTAAAGATCCCTCCTGAAGACCTACACCTCCATAAAATCTACACACTAAAGATATAACCATACTGATGAAGACCCAACCTCCTAAACCAATGTACTGAACCAACTGGACTAAAGGACGACCAAGGACCACGAAGGACGACCTCTGACCCCACCCCCTGAAGACCTACACCCTGATCAAGGTCTAAAGCCCCCGACATCTGGTACTTGCCTCTGCGACTTGGTCCTTGGTGGCCCTCACGCTCTGGAACTCCTTCTCTTTAGCTGCAGCCTGGGTTTTCTGCACCTCCTCCTCGTTTTCCTTCTCAAAGAACTGACTTTTGGCCCTCTCCTCCAGGTCAGCAATCTCCTCGAACTCAATCCAGTCCTGAAAGAAAGAAACGTGTGAGGAACAGCAGCAGAGCCAGAGGAGGAAACGGCAGCAGAGCCAGAGGAGGAGACGGGAGAACTGGGGGTGGTTGTACTCACGGTGAGGCTGTAGTACCAGCGTCTGTGCGTGACCTTCTTGGCGGCCACCTTGCCCGCGTGGTTCTGCCTGAAGTGCCAGTCCAGATGGTCGGCGTAGAGGTCGGTCTGAGCGGCCGTGAAGCGCATACTGCACAGACAGCACTGGTTCCCCGTGTACAGGCGAGTCACCACGCTCTCGTAACGGCTACAAAAGAAACAGAGGTCAAACAGGGGTCAAACAGGGGTCAAACAGGGGTCAAACAGGGGTCAAACAGAGGTCAAACAGAGGTCAAACAGAGGCCAAACAGAGGCCAAACAGAGGCCAAACAGAGGTCACCATGCTCTTGTAACAGGTCGCTCACAAGTTGGAACAGAGCATTTTGAGCTTTGGAGATGTAAACCAGAGTTACTCAAACGTGTGAATGAAACAAAACAACTCCAGGTGTGTGTTTGAGGAGGAAACGGCGTTAGAACAAGACTTAAAGCTCCCAGAGTCAGTTTTACTTAATATTTTGGAACACAGTGGCTAGAGGGAGCGACGGGTCCAGAAATACAGGCTCTGAGTGGGACCTACTGTTTCATGTTGTCCAGGCTGAAGCTGGTGAGGTCGGGCAGGTCATCTTCCGCTGGCTCCTCTTCATCCTCCTCTTCCTCCACCACAGGTGCAGAGGGAGGTGCCAGAGGGGGGGCTCCTGGGACAAACACACATACAATATTATTCACCAGGACTGAACCAGGACTGAACCAGGACCACAGGAGGTACCAGGGACTTCCAGTCAGTCTGTGCTAATAGAACAGAGGAGGTACCTGGGGCCTGGGGGGTGGCTCCCTCAGGCTGAGATGGTTTGATGATCCCGGTGGAGATGAGTTTGGACAGAAGGTCGTTCACATCCACCTGCCCAAAGTGGTTTTCTGGAGCTGGAGTAGCTGCAAGAGCAGAGACAAAGTTAGACCCAGGGTGGGGGTGGAGGTTGGGTACTGTTGGGTAAAAGTCAGCGTCTGAGGGTGGATGTAGTGGGTGTTTTGAGTGGATGTGGGTGCGGGTGTAGAGGTCTGACCTTGGGGGAAAGGCACATTGTTCTGAGGCATAAACGGCTGGCTCATGTTGCTCATCATGTTCATCTGAAACACACAGAAGTCACATTATATAAATAGAATTATTATAAAACTGTCTGATGTGAGAGGACGGGGCCTTACCGGCTGCTGCAGGCCCATGCCGGGGCCCATTCCGGGGCCCATTCCTGGGCCGGGGGCCTGGGAGTAGAAGCCTCCCTGAGGCTGGGTGAAGGGCCCGGGCTGGATGAAGTTTGGCCCCTGGAACATGGGCCCCGAGGGAGCGAAGGGGCCGCTCATGGGCTCAGAGAAGTGCTGGGGGCCCATGTTAAATCCCTGCTGAGGGGCCATGGGGCCGTCAAACATGGGGGGGCCCAGGGGCCTCATGGGCTGCTGCTGAGGGAAACGAGGCTCAAACCGAGGACCGTCAAAACCAGGCCTGGGTCTGAGGACAGAGAAGTGTCAGTCTGTATAAACGTCATTGGGTTCAGTTCAGCCGTGTCTCACCTGGGCCCCGGGCCGTCGAAAGGCCCGTCAAAGCGCGCCGGTCTGGACGGGAACCCCATGGGTCCCATGTTGTTGTTGAAGCACTGCGGCCGCTCAAACCTCTGCATCGGAGGCTCGAACCGGCCCGGCCCCTGGGGGCGGGGCGGGGCGCCGTCGAAGCCTCTCATTGGTCCACCGTGCGTCATGTGATCAAAGTGCTCAGGAGCATTGAAGCGAGACGGGGGGTCAAAGCGAGGCCCGTCAAAGTGCGGCTCTGGGTTATAAGAGTCAAACCTGGGACCGCCCTCGACCCAGCCCTAAAGAACAAATACAACCATTATACGAACAGGAGAGAAAGAGAAGAGGAGGAGAGGGGAGGAGAGAGAGGAGGAGCAGAGAGAGAAAGGGGAGGAGCAGAGAGAGAAGGAGGAGGAGGGGGGAGGAGAGAGAGAAAGAGGAGGAGCAGAGAGAGAAGGAGGAGGAGGGGGGAGAGAAAGAGGAGGACGGGGGAGGAGAGAGAGAAAGAGGAGGAGCAGAGAGAGAAAGAGAAAGAGCAGAGAGAAAGAGGAGGGTGGAGCAGACTAACCGGTTGCCTGTTGATGGGGGGCTGGTCGTTGTAGCCTCGCTCTGGGCCGTCGTGTCTGGGTTTGAGGATGGATTTGGGTTGAGTGTTGGGGAGGTTCTGGGGGGGCCCGGGCTCCAGTGGTCCCTCCTCTGAGTGCTCAGAGTTGGGACTCTCGAAGCGAGGCACCGGGCTGGAGTCTGGCTGGTCCCTGGGAGGGTCTCTGACCACAGGATGGGGTGGTGGCAGGGGGGACAGGCGCTCCCGCTCAAATCTGGAAAAGAGATTACGGCTTAATCATTGTTCACTGTCAAAATCCAAACTCTGGTGCTTTTATATAAAGTCTCTGTTCCTTATTTTTAAGTCTTAAAAACATGAAAAACAGAACTTGCTCATTTTAAACAGTCTGCACTGGTCTAAAGTTATTCTGACCTTATGCATTCAGAGCATCATAATTATTCACCATGATGAGTTTATAAGAACTTTTCATAACTGAAGAGCCCAGAGCTAAATGCAAACACACACTTGACTGATTCTCTGACAGTAAAATGCTTTATAATTCGACAGGACACAGTGGACTTATTTTGACCTAAAAGCTGCTTTCATGATACATCTGTACTGAGGCAGGACACATTTTTCTCAGGTACATGGGACAATGATCAGGTGCAGCGCGCTGACCTGGGGGGCTCCTGGGGGGTCAGTGAGGGCAGCTCCGGCCGACGCTCCGGGAAGCGACGGTCGTATCCACTCTTCACCTCATCGTCCAGACGCTGGCGCTCGGACAGAGGAGAGATCCACTCTGCCCGATCTGCTGCAGATAGAGCACAGGGTTAGGACCAGGACCAGGACTAAACGATCATTTAAGAAAAACTAAACCAACATTAAATAAAAAATCCAAGCAGGACTTAACAGAAGTAACCCGGAAACTAATGGACCAACAAAGGACTAAATCTGGCCTTAATCTGTGTGTACCTTGTTCTCGGGGGTCCCTGGCATCCGCTCGTCTCTTGAACCTGAGCCCGGGCAGAGACTTGAGAGGGGGAAACTCTTTGCCGTGGTTATACTCCTCGATCATGGGGCGCGCTGGCTCCTCTCGCTCTTTACTGCGGCGCTCACCTGGAGGGAGGCAAACAGGGTCAGACTCGACACTGCTCGTTTCCTCATCAACCCAAAACCTTGTTCAACAGGTCAAAATCCTCCAGTCAATGTAGTCCTAACACTAGCTCAAGATCTGGAGATGGGTCCCACTGCTCCTGATGGTATTTGACCCATCCTCCCTCACCCGGCTGGT
Source organism: Periophthalmus magnuspinnatus (assembly GCF_009829125.3). Classification (NCBI taxonomy): domain Eukaryota; kingdom Metazoa; phylum Chordata; class Actinopteri; order Gobiiformes; family Gobiidae; genus Periophthalmus; species Periophthalmus magnuspinnatus. Next base: position 1,248,560 of record NC_047139.1, on the reverse strand, counting down.
CCCTGCCCCCCCCCCTCACCCGGCTGGTCTCTCACCTGGCCTCTGTGGCCTGTAGCCCTGCTCCTCGGTCCACTCTTCTGCGGTCTCTCTGTGTGGCACTTGGGTCTTCCTGAGTTTGGACTTGTGCTCGTAGTATGAGACCTGCGCCGCCTCCAGGCTCTCAGGGGCTCCTCTCTGCGCCGGTGGCCCAGAGGAGGAGCTGGTTTTGGGGGACTGGTCCCAGGATTCACCCCTCTGCTGCTTCTCTTCCTGGTACTGGAACAGGTTTTTGATCTTATGGGCCAAGTTCAGGAACTCCTCCTCCGTGATCTCCCCACTCTCGAGACGCCTGCTCGCCTGGACACACAACACTCAATCATTACGTCTGTGTGACAACTTTAAAGCAGAAATATTATGTAACATTGACCTTTAAACCATGTTCTAGGTGTGTTCTGCTTTTGAGCCTCTGAAGTTGTATTTAGAGGCATTTGTGCATGTTTGAGTAATCTCTATTCTCCTTTATTCAAGACGTCATTGCTACAATCTACCCTACTGCCTAATATTTCTGGTGGCAGACACCAACTGCTCCTCCTTTCTCACACACACACATTCCCTCCCTTTCCTCACCCGTCGGAGTAGGTCCTTTTTGGAGGCAGTGTTGAGTGCTTCAGGGATCTGTAGGTTTGCGTCCACACTGAGGCGATGTTTTGGGGTCCGGGGTGAGGGGTACGGCTTGTGCCTCGGAGCTGTGGACTTGTGAGGCTCCTCTTTCCCACTGCAACACAAAGACACAATATTCACATTAAAATTATGATGCCAGATCATCTCAGACAGACGCCGAGGCTGTGGTATGATCAATATTCTACCCACTACTGTGACTGACAACAGATATTTATAAGCTTTTAAAATCCCACATATTTAACTGAAGTAAAAATCACCAATTAACTTCACTGTAAAATAAACTGTATTTTCCTGGGAAATAAAATGAGTTGTGTAAACAGCCACATAACGCTCTCACACATTAATCTGATCACAAAGGGCAGGGCAAAATATATCAGCATCGAATCTTGACCGATATCTGTATAGAAGGATCTGTATCGGCTCTGGACTCACTGTTTGGTGTCCTCCCAGCCGCTCCTCCACCGGTGCGCCGCGTCTTTGGCCTCTTTACTTCCGGGGTCGTGACCTCTGGGGGAGTCCCTGTCGTCGGGCCGTTTGCGTCGGTCGGAGAGGCTCTTTTTGGCCCCCGGTGGCGGTCCCCGGTCCTCTCGGCTCCGCGCGCGCTGGTTCTTGGGGCCTTTGTGTGGGGAGGGCGAGTTGCTCCGGCCTCGGTTGCTGCTTTTGGGGGAGCGGCGTTCCTTTTCGTGGCTGCTGGGGCGGCTGTTGCTGCGTTTGGGGGAGACACTGGCTGGAGACCGTGAGCGCGAGCGTTTCCTGGCGTGCGTCCGAGCATTGCCTCCCATTTTTAACTCCTCTTTGGGCGCCACAGACCCATTCACCACTTTGCCTTTTTTAGACGCCTCCTCTCGTTTCTTTTTCAAGTCGTCCGAGTCTTTAGAGTCCTCCTCCCTCCGTTTTTTCTCCCTCACTTCCTCATTCTCTGGTTTGTCTGGGATCCTCTTCTTTAAGCGCGGGTCTTTCTTTTCCTCTACAGTTTTACTGTTTCGAGGGACACTTTTGGTCAGGGGCGAGGGGGATTTAGACTTTGTCTCATCCACACGTGGAGGTTTGGGTTTCTCTGGTTTGACGGGCTTCTCCACATGTTTCCTGTCCGCCACGGGGGAGCTGTCCTTCAGCTCTTTGGAGGTAGGTCGGTTCAGTCGTGGGTCTCTGATGGCAGGGGGGGCAGGGGCCTGTGCAGTGACAGGAGCAGACGCAGGAGAGGCAGGGGTGACAGGAGCAGCAGGTGCTTTGGCCTCAGTAGTGGTTGCCTGGGGGGGGATCCAGGGGCGAATCACAGTGGATGGGGGGACGATGGCTTTCTGGGTCAGAGATGAGAGCGACGAGGACGGCAGCACAAACCCTCCGGCCTGAAACATGGCAAACACAAATTATGTGTTAATTCCTTATTCCTTACGTATTTATCACACTGTGACGACTCAAGTCTGTACACGGTACACACGGTTTAAAGTTCAGATCTGCGTTAAAATAGGTGAAATTTTTAATGTTAGGCAAGTACTGACTATGGTCAAAGTTGGGATCAGTCTCAAAGAAACAAATGTCAATGAAACGCTCCCAAAAATGCATGGAAACCCAACACATGCACATGTGAGTGTGTGTACTAGTGTCAGTGTGTGAAGCACTAGCATGTGCAGCATTAGCACGTGCAGCATTAGCACGTGCAGCATTAGCACATGTAGCGTACCAGCTGAGCCTTGGTCTGCTCCAGCTCCAGCTCAATCTTCTTCTGCTGAAGCTCCAGCAGCTGCTTCTGTTTGGCCAGAAGCTGTTGCCTGATGAGCTGCTCCTGAGTGAGGCTGGACACGGGCGGCGCCACCGGGGGCACCGCTGCGGCCACCACTGGGGGCGCCACTGGGGCCACAGGGGCCGGAGGCGCAGGAGCAGGAGACGCGGCAGCGGGTCGGGCTGGAGACGACTCATCGGGCTGAGAAGAGACAGGACACAGTTTACAACATGTGCAGATAAAAGGGATAAAGGGAGGAAACAAGAGAGTGTGTGGGTGGGTGTGTGTGTGTGTGTGCGAGTGTGTGTGTCCCTCAGCCGTCCAGTTAGAGCCATTAATTTTTCTCTTACTATGAGTCTGACCTGGACAAAAGTGAAGTGAGAGTGAAGATGTTTTGGATGAGCTTCAAATCGGACAACTGGAAAAAAGTTTTTTTCCTTCTCATGACACATTTTATAAAGACCAAGTGCTGCACAGTCCTCGTCCTGACCACACAAACTCTATGATTTTGTCCCTGGCTCCGGCTCTAGTCCCAGGTCCCCGTCCGGCTCTAGTCCCAGGTCCCCGTCCGGATCTAGTCCCAGGTCCCCGTCCGGATCTAGTCCCAGGTCCCCCAAGTCCATATTTAATGCTCCTTGTGCTTACCTGCTTGAGGAACTTGGGGTTGACGTGGATGCTGTTGGCGGTGGGGGGCAGTGGTTTGATGGGCCACGCCGGGTCCAAAGAGTTGACCCGGACGTCCAGAGCGTAGAGTTTTTTAGGCGGGAAAACCTCGTCCCAGGTGGAGCGCAGCTTAAACAGGCTCTTCCTCGTGTTCTCATCCACCTGCAGACAGACGACACGAGCTTGGTCCCGAAAACAACTTTGACAACTACACAAACCCAGGACCAAAACGATCAGAGAACAGGAAGGACCTACATGAATCTGGCAGTGTGAATACAAAATGCTCTGTTCCACCTTGTGATGTCATGAAGTGATAGTTTAAGTTAAACGCTGCCTTATACATGTTGTTCAGTAGAAATTGGCAATTCCAGGGCTGAAATGATCCAAATGATTCTAGTGAAGGTGTGTAAAGTTTAAAAACACAGTGGAGCACTTCCTGTTTTAACACATGATGACATCACAAGGTGGAACAGAGTGTTTTCAGTTTGAGAGAAGAACTCAGAACCTAAATATGCAGGGTTTATGTATTAAACGTGTGAATGAAACAAAACACAGGTCCAGGTCTGTTTGTGACGAGGAAACAACATTAGAACAGACGAACAAGAGGAATGTCTCAGATTTGTGAAATAATAAACCACAATGTGTAAAGATGTTTGACGACTTAAGTGTGAAGCTGCGTTTTAGGGCCGTGTTCAAACAGCTTGTTAGATACAGAGGTACCAGAGTTGGGTTTAAAATTGGTTAAATTGTGTTTCAAAATAAAAATGTAACCAAAAGCCGCCCAAACATTCAGTGAAGCGCGTGTCAGATTTCAGTCGTAGTGTTTCCACAGCAAACGCACGTTCACAGAGAGGGGAGACAAAACAAACTTCTCTGAACCAAATTATAAATATATATATATTTAATTTGTTCTGAAATTGGTGGCAATTTTTGTTGTGGGCTGCAATAAAATATCCAGCCACAAGTGATCAAAAACGCAGGGACCTACTTAAACCATCAGGGATGTGGTCGAAATCGATTAGTCGAGTAAAAAGGGGGCGTGGCAAAAGCTCTAAAACTATTACACGTCTGAGTCAAATCTTCAGCCAACTCACCAACTCCTTTCTGCTGTTGTCCCATATAAAACCATAAATAAAATGACACATGGTCAAATATCACTAGTGGAAAAACTGTTTGGGTTTGAGAGCCGAGCGTCGCCGAGCAGAAACACGACCACTGAAACAGGCCCGTCACGATAACACGTTTAAAAGAGCGATAAACCAGAACAGAAAACATTCAACTAAAACTGAAACTACACCACAAACACTGTAACCTATTAAACCTTTTATGAGAAAAAAAAACATTAAGTGTAATAAATCACTGAACGAACCCTTAAAGAGGAGGTATTTACTTCTGTGGGGTATTAAAGAGGAGGTATTTACTTCTGTGGAGTATTAAAGAGGAGGTATTTACTTCTGTGGAGTATTAAAGAGGAGGTATTTACTTCTGTGGGGTATTAAAGAGGAGGTATTTACTTCTGTGGGGTATTAAAGAGGAGGTATTTACTTCTGTGGGGTATTAAAGAGGAGGTATTTACTTCTGTGGGGTATTAAAGAGGAGGTATTTACTTCTGTGGAGTATTAAAGAGGAGGTATTAACTCTGGAGTATTAAAGAGGAGGTATTTACTTCTGTGGAGTATTAAAGAGGAGGTATTAACTCTGTGGGGTATTAAAGAGGAGGTATTAACTCTGTGGGGTATTAAAGAGGAGGTATTTCCTTCTGTGGGGTATTAAAGAGGAGGTATTTACTTCTGTGGGGTATTAAAGAGGAGGTATTTACTTCTGTGGAGTATTAAAGAGGAGGTATTTACTTCTGTGGAGTATTAAAGAGGAGGTATTTACTTCTGTGGGGTATTAAAGAGGAGGTATTTACTTCTGTGGGGTATTAAAGAGGAGGTATTTACTTCTGTGGAGTATTAAAGAGGAGGTATTAACTCTGGAGTATTAAAGAGGAGGTATTTACTTCTGTGGAGTATTAAAGAGGAGGTATTAACTCTGTGGGGTATTAAAGAGGAGGTATTAACTCTGTGGGGTATTAAAGAGGAGGTATTTCCTTCTGTGGGGTATTAAAGAGGAGGTATTTCCTTCTGTGGGGTATTAAAGAGGAGGTATTTCCTTCTGTGGGGTATTAAAGAGGAGGTATTTCCTTCTGTGGGGTATTAAAGAGGAGGTATTTCCTTCTGTGGGGTATTAAAGAGGAGGTATTTCCTTCTGTGGGGTATTAAAGAGGAGGTATTTACTCCTGTGGGGTATTAAAGAGGAGGTATTTACCTCTATGGGGTATTAAAGAGGAGGTATTTACTTCTGTGGGGCATTAACTCATAACATATTTAAATGACCATGTTACCCTTTTATCATTTTTAAAATGCTATATTCACCCAAAACAACGTATTAACATGTTTTATAAGTTTCATTTCTGATGCTGAGTCCCCCGTCTCTTTGCTCCTTATGCCAAGTCACTCCCCCTTCAGAGCACTATCACAAGTGTTTTTGTGTATGAGAATTGTCGTGTGGGACAGCTAACCGTAAAGAGGGTCTGAACAGTGCCCAAGAGAGATCTCTAAATTACTCAAACAAGCATGGATGACATTTAAAACATCTACAGTTATAACATGGTAGAAAAAAACAAAAACAAAAAACCCTCTTTTAAGCTGTTAGAAAATCTTTTGTAGAGGTCAAATAATGAACGTGACTGTGACTTAGTAATGACATTTCCTGTTAGTGCAAAGTTCACATGATGAATGTTGAACAGCAGAAAACAGTTTCAGTTTTCAGTTATGAAACGCCAAGTGGACATAGACATTATCGTGACAGGCCGACACGGAGACAGGCCTAAAGCCGCAGACACAGAGGGACACAGGGACATTAGGTCAGAGCAGGTGCAGACTGGAGCGTACCTTCTCAAACACACATATAAACGACGTGATTAGGTTTTTAGCAAAAACCGGGAGGTAGTCTCGGCCCACGTTCTTCACGATGGAATCCACCAAGTACAAAACGGGAAGCTTCTCGTGAGGGGGCGCCTGGAGCAATAAGAAAACTCACAAGTTTAGAACACAACAGAGCAGAAATACACTGTTCAGAAAATCAGACACTAGATGCCACCAGCAGCTCAGAAAAATACTAAAAAATACTGCGTTAGCTGAGCTGCACCAACATCGTCTCAACCTGAACCCTGAGCCGTGGTCAGTCAAACTTTAAAACGGCTCGAACCTAGATTCAGGTTCAAGTCGTTTGCATCAGTTCGACTGGTCAGAGCTCAGCATCAGTTCGGACGATGTTGGTGCAGCCCAGCGATCAGAAAAACAAAAATCTTCTGTCTTGATAAAAGAAAAATAGATCTTCTGTGGATTTCAGTCCAAAAATGTGATTTACGGGGAAAAAAAGAAAAAAAAAAGTCATCCAAACGTTAGATCTCCAATGCCGTCACAAAAAATATAAACTTTAGAAAACGAAAAAAACAAAAACAGGAACCAAAAAAGTCCATTCTTCGTCTTGAGAAAAGCCCAGATGCCCTTGAGTCCTGGTGGGTCAGGTCCGGAGCAGGTTACCTCCAAAGAGGGCGGAGCCACTCTTTGTACGTTACCGCGGCGACACTCACAGCTTCAGTTGGAGTTTCACACGCTCAGAGTTTACAGTTTTAGTTCAGACTCAGACTTTACTCATGTTTGTTTAAGTTAGCTGCATCACTTTAACTCTTAAGTTCCACCAGAAACCAGTTTAAAATCACTAAAATAATAAAAATGACAAAAAGCACATTTCACATGTTTTATTACAACTTGTTAAAAATCATTCAATAAAAATGACATTTGCAGATTTCAAAACTAAAAGCGCATTTAAATGGAGAAAGCAGAGCTGGTGCTGCAGGTGTAACAGAGGCCCGAGAGTCAAAATCCACTCAAAGTCTCATTAAAACTTTTATTGTTTACCTATTATACTTTTGTGTACTCATCAGCTCCTCTTCTCAAATCTAGGCAATTCATTACTGTTAATACTATAGATTCATCTACAATTGAAATTAAGTTGTTAACAAATTAAACAACTGTTATGGAAGTCTCTAACGAGCGGAGTGTAAAACAAACGTGTTCTGAACGGCGTTTGGAAAGATCAGATTCAAATAGTGTTATTCAAATAAGTTGTCGCCGGTTTGAACTGTTATGACTTGGGGACAATGGGTATTATTCGAGCGACACTTAATCACATGTATAATTAAAAAAAACTTACATTACTGCACAAACTTGGACTTGGATCTCGTTTTCATTCCTGTATCTGCGCTTCACACAAACATTACTCCATTTTAAACATTAACACTGCAAGTTTAGTTTAAGTGCGAGTTAAAAAGTGAACAGGAAGCAGCGCTCTGGGTTTGGTCTCATCTACCAAAACCTGTTTGTTAGATTTGAAATTCCTACTAATGCTTAAAGGCTTAGATCACTGTTCTGAGTCTGCCATAAGCCAAGCCCTTTTATTTCACTATTCTGAGTCTGTGTTATAACTCAAACCCTTTTATTTCACTATTCTGAGACTGTGTTACAAGTCAAACCCTTTTATTTCACTATTTTGAGTCTGTTATAACTCAAACCCTTTTATTTCACTATTCTGAGTCTGTGTTATGTCAAACCCTTTCATTTCCATGAAAACTCAAACAATTATTGAGAAAATATAAAACTATTCATATTATCTTAAAATATTCCAAACGTAAACGTCGCATTTGCGTCACACAAGTTACAAATTAACCCAAAATAACAACTAAACCACACTTTTCAACCAATTTTGTTACTGTAAGAATCAAGTACAACTGTTTTGCCATTACACTTTACAACTTTAAAACACAAAATCTAAAATAAGTTAATAACAAATGGTGATTTTAAAGTGTAATCCTCACTGCTGTCATTCCCATTCAACTGTTACATCAGAGCTAACTGTGGATTTTGACTTCATGGGCCCAAAATGTTGCATAAACTGCATCTGTTTCCGACTAAACCCACTCAAAACTGTAAAGAACTGACCGTATAATAAACGTAAATAGATTTGAAACTTTAATACACAAGATTAGATATAAAGAACCAGGCAAAACTAAGCAGCAGACATGTGTGTGGGAGACATGAGGCTGAGCTGGCCGCCATGTTTGTTTAGGCCTAACGTTAAACTGCGGTTACATCGACACAAAGCGACTCAAATGTGAAGGATTCTATGCATAAAAACCTTGCTTATTTGAGCTTCAATTATTCCCACGATATCCTTGGCGAAGGCGATGTTCTCCTCGGCCAGGATGGTGAGCATGTTGATGTGTGGTTTGCTGTTGAATGTCAGGTCTTCCAGGGAGGACTCGTACTCTCTGCACGCGTCCTCCCGCGCCGCCGCATCCTCCATCTTTGAGCTCCGAAAACCTACGCCTGCCGTGCCCGCATCGACACCACGGAGCACCGCACAGTCCATCAACACATCCGGAGAACGGTTTCTACGCGTTTAGCTTGGAATAACGCGGGTTTCGTGGTAAATCTTTGAGAGTTTGGCTCCTCGCTGCTCCGTCTGTGTCTGCGTCGCCTCGTTTCTCTCAAACAAGATGGCGGCGGGGAGCGGAGTGAGCTGTGCCGCATACGTCACGTCGGACCCGGAGCTCGGCGCTGATTGGTCAGATGAGGTAACAGACACGCGAAAGGGCCAATCAGAGCAGAGCAGGCGTCAGTTTAAACGTTACATAAGAGGCGCATGGGTAAACACGGCCTTAGCGACCACAGGACAAACTATCAGAGCAAATATCTCTGCTTCTGCTGTTCTCATGGGGAAATCTCTACGGAATACGCCCTTTACACTGTTTAACTCAAGCATTTGGCAGGTTTTTGTATTTTTTTAATTATTATATTTGATTTGGTTGGATAAAACCTGTGGTAAATAAAGGATCTGTCAAAAGTCATAGTTTTTTCTTTAGTTTACTATTTTCTACATTTTTTGATTTAGTTCGAATAGTCTTATATATATAATATATGAGTGTGTGTGTGTGTGTATATATATATATATATATATATATATATATATATGTGTGTGTGTGTGTGTGTGTGTGTATGTATATACTGATGAGTGTTTCACAAGTATCAGACACACAGACGAGTTTACACCGTGGATCACTATGAACCTACTGCACTCACCACTGCTCTCTCTCCTTTATCTAAACTCTCTCCTCCTCTCTTGTTTTTCTCTCCCTACATTCCTTTACCCTCTTTCTTTCCTCCCCCTCTCCTCATCTTCCCTGTAATCCTCCTCTTTCTCATTCTTTTACCTCCTTCCTCTCTGACTAATCTCTCTCCTTCTTCCCTCTCTCTACTCTCTCTTCCTTTCTCTCCATAACTTCTCTCCCTTTTTTCCTTCCCTCTTCTTTCTTTCCTTCTTTATCTTCTCTCCCTCCTCTCTCTTTCACCTCATTCTTTTACCTCCTTCCTCTCCCATTAACCCTCCCCTCTTTCCCTCCCTCTTTCCTCTTCTCTCCTCCATCTCTAGAATCAAACTTCTACCGTTTAAAGTGTAAAATCACAGTCTATCGTCTAAACAAAGTGTTTGTTTTTTATCATGGTGGTATGAGAACCAGTATCGAGTATCGATTCCTTAGTATCAAAATAGTTTGACATTTTAGTATCATGACACAAACAGCAACAAGAATCAAACACAACAGAGTCAGACGTATTAAATATATTTCATCAGCTCATTAAAACAGCAGTTTATGAAAAAACAAAAAACATTTAGAATTTACATGTGAAATTCATTATAAAAATATGTTCTTTATTTCCAAAGTCGATAAACTCCCAGAACGACAGCGAGGCAAAAGAAAAGTGTAGCTGTGGAGACAAAAGGACAGAACATGATCCAAACTGTGACCATATTTATATTTATACATTTTCCTCACTTAAAACTGTGGACTAGTCTCATGTTATACACGACCTGTCGGCCGTTTGGACACGCCCGCTCAAATGTTTTTTCTTTTGTATTTTTACTACTTTCTACATTTTAGATACACACAGAAGAAATCAAATATATGAAGTCACATTTATGGAATTATGTAGTAAAGAAAAAACATTAAATAACTCAACTGAATATTTTTCAACAAAGCAAACGGTAGATACTTTGAGAAATATACAGTGTGTCCATGAAGTCTCTTTACTATTTTTAAATTTAATTACAAAGGCAAGTGATAACATGTATTAATTACTGCATTTTCTGGACTATAAATGTCACTATTTTTCATAGTTTGTCCAAGGGGACTTATATGTGAAATTATCAGAATATATCATTTCATTTCAAAATAAATAAATAAAATAACTCATTAATAGAGGTTAAGACTGACTCAAGACATTTAGTTGGGTTTGATAAATACAATAGAATGAGTTTTCCCACCTGCTGGAATTCCTTTTATTTCAATGTTGAACTTTACTTTTGGGCTCAAACTATAATCCGAAAAAAATAAAAAATAAATAAATAATAATAATAATTTCACATGTTCATTATTGAAGGCTTGTACCAGTATCTCCTGTTTCACTGAACATTTAAAACATCTCAAAAATGCCCTTAAAAGAAAATGTTGTTCTACTTCTTCCTCTGGAGTGGGTGGATTTGTTCAGAAGCGACAACGAGGATGAAGAATTCAATGGATTTATTGATTTGGAGTGAGATCCAGAGTAAACTTGTTGTTTTTTCTGCTTTATTTATCTGATTAACTGTTAATATCTTACGTTAACAAACCAGACACGTGTTCAGTTCTGTCTGTGCTGGAGGTCATACAGAGGTGGGTTAAATGAGGGAAAAACACTCTGAGAACAATAGAACACGTCTGATTAAGATATCTGCTTTTGTAATACATTCAAAGAGACTTAATGGACACCTAAGTCATTTATCCTTTTGTTCTTTTGACGGATTTGTTTCAGGAGAAAACCAGTCAAAACTGTAAAGAACTGAACAACAGAATAAATGTAAAGGGAGTTCCAACTTTAACCTCCTGAGACTTGAGCTCTTTCATGGTTTTATTACTTTCTCTTTGTTATTTGGGCCGATTGGACCTGATGAGTAAAAACGAAGAATTATCTTTTTACATTATGTAGTTTATGAGAAAAATGACTTCCACATATGAGGATATTTGTTCCACGTTTAAATCATTTTGATAGAACATTTGAATAATGATTTGCAAAAACTATTTATTAAGAGCTTGAAACAGCAACATTTGTCCTGAGTAAAAACAAAATGAGAAACAACAAAGTGTCTCGTGTGAAGAGACAGGAGCAGGAGACAAGTGACTTTACAAAAATAAATAAATAAAAAAATACTCTGAACATTCTAAACTCTTAAAAATATTCTAAATTGAACATTTTTACATTGTTGCTGTTGTTCTTCTAATATAAATTTGCATTGTGGCCTAGACAACCCAAAATGTGACACCAGGTCCCAGGAGGTTAAAACAAAATATGCACAAACTAATCTCCAGAACGCGGCTGTTTTAAGTCCAAAAAGCACATTTCAAACACAAGATTATGTGAAATGTTTTAGTAACTTGGCAGCTTTGCAAACTTTCAGGGACAGATTTAAATAGGTCTTGTGTCATTAACTAGAAAAGAGCTGATATAATAATAATTTTTACCGGAAAGTCTATGGAAATAATGACTGAGAGCAATACTCCCAGAACCAGGGGCAGGGGTCGCCGTTGAGCTCGATTTAACACAGACGGAGCAGATAAAGTGAATCTTGTTAAAATGATAAAACAGTGAGATCTTTAGTCTGGATAGAAATGATCAGGTTCAACATTTGTGACTTTACCTTTTGGATATTTCATGACAAAGTACAACGTGATCAACACATCTGAGAGTCTGACGTCACATGGGACAGTGTGAAACCCCCCCCCCCCGTTAGCGCCCTCTGCGGGTCAGAGCGTTACCTGCCAGGTATCGCACCGTCTCCAGTTTGAGCGACTCCAGCAGAGTTTTCAGTGACGCCACCTCCAGGTCGATCTTCTTGTTTATCTCCATGTAATCGTGGTCCAGGTCCGACTTCTACAGAACCAGAGAAACAGCCATTTTAAAACCAGAACTGTTCTTCAAACTGGACTTTTCGGAGCTTTAATCGTGTTCTAGTCGTTTCTTCTCACCATTTGCCTACTCAAAGTTGTATCTGGAGTGATTCGTGTTTAAGTTTAATCTTTAATCTCTTATTTTCCCGCCCACTGTGACGTCCGCGCTTCCTTCTCCAGTTTTATTTTCTTAATCGTTGATACTCGTAGGATTCTGCAGCGTCGCGTCGCCATTTTTGTACAAATTTATAAAGTGAATCACCCGCGGCGCTCGGCTCCAAATGAAGCTCATCGAGGGTGGAGCGGCGAGTTCCAAACTGCGAGTATCATAGCAACCAAAGAGCCAATCAGGAGCGAGTCTGTTGAAGGTAACGCCCTCTTGCTCTAACGTGGAAGTTTCTGTTTTGTTGTTTCTTTTATGAGGCGGTTTTAGTTGAATATTGTGATTTAAAATGTGTAAATTATAACAGAATGATCCACAGAGATGAGAACCATAGAGACACAAGCTCAACAGGGCGGGTTTAAAACGGCGTCCCATGTCCCTCGGCTCAGTGTCTCCTGAGTTTGAAAGTTCAAGTCCTCGTTTTACCTTTGTGTGAAACTCTGTGCTCGCCTCCATCAGCTTCTTCTCCTGATCTGTGAACTGAAACAAAGACACGTTCATACAGCTCCAGAGTTTGGACGGAGCCGAACACGGGACCCAGAATACTGCAGAATATTCATGTAGAGTTTAGAGTAACTGTATTCAGAGTACAGTTACTTTTACAATCACAGAAACACATGACAGTACTTCGTCGTGTCATTTAGTCTCACCATGTCTGACATGCGGCTGCTCTCCAGGTTGAAGTCCAGTTTTGCCTCCGCTCTCACTTTCTGACTCTCCTCCTGAAAAACACTTGTCAATATAAAGTTTCACACGTAAAAATCATAAATGTGTTTTTTCCTCACGGTGAGTCTGTGCTGGAGCTGCTCCAGTTCACGCTTCATTTTCTGAAAAAACAAAAACACAAAAAACACTAAACGTCACTGAGCCACAGGCAGAGCTGGACTCAGAGACTGTCCAGCAGTCACTGACACTGTAGATACTGTAGATACTGTAGTACTGTAGATACTGTAGTACTGTAGTACTGTAGATACTGTAGTACTGTAGATACTGTAGATACTGTAGTACTGTAGATACTGTAGTACTGTAGATACTGTAGTACTGTAGATACTGTAGATACTGTAGTACTGTAGATACTGTAGATACTGTAGATACTGTAGTACTGTAGATACTGTAGTACTGTAGTACTGTAGATACTGTAGTACTGTAGATACTGTAGTACTGTAGATACTGTAGATACTGTAGTACTGTAGATACTGTAGATACTGTAGATACTGTAGATACTGTACTCAGCGCGTGCGCAGCACAGATCAGGACAGAGTGAACAGATCATGACACAGGGCAGTGAACGAGAGACACTTTTGAAGAGTCACTATGGAAAATATTTTAACAGGGATGAAAAGAAAGAAGGAGAGAGACGGAGGTAAAGAGACGCACGAAAGTCACCGAAAAGTAAGACGAGGGAGTCTGATGAAGAGTATTTAGCACTGGGCTTCACCGAGACTCCGGGGGGACACGAGGACAGACCGGTGTCTGCTGTGGACAGTGGACAGTGTGAAGACAAATAAGACGCCTCATTACACCTCAGTCACGATGAGGAGACGCTGGAGTTTTTTCAAACGTGTCAAATATGAACAACAATCATCCACTTTGTGAAAGTGACTAAAACAAACGAGCTCTGAGCGTCATATAAGGGGCAACCAAAGAGAGAAATTACATGTTTTATTTGATATTTATTTAATTTGAATGTATTATTTTGATATTTATTTCATTTAAATAAACATCTAGTAAAAACATTTCTTCATTTTATGAAGTAAAAACATTTGTTCTTCATAGGGGAGCCCTGGTCTAAAGTGACTTGTTCTTTATGTAACAAAATGGAATGATCTGAACATGATGTGAACTTGTGCTTCTGGCTCCTTCAGATTTGATTTATTTTGGCTCATTTTTGTTATTTCATGTTTTGTTCTTTAAATTATAAACCAGGTGTTACATCCTGACAGTTACTCTTTAAGTTTCTCTTTACTTCATGTCCTGGACCACTACGAAATACTTGTACTTGAGTAAGATTATTTTGAAATAATGTTACTTTTTAAACTATCTCCTTCCTCTCCCACTAATCCTCCCCTTTCTCTCTCCTCCTCCCTCCTTCTTTCTCCCCCCTTTCTCCTCTTCTTTCTTTCCTCTGCTTTTCTCTCCTCTATCTTTCTCTTCTTTGCCTCCTGCTCTCCTGTGTCTCTCTCTTCCCCTCCTCTGTCTTTTCTCCCCCTACATTCCTTTATCCTTTCTTTCCTCCCCTCTCCTTGTCTTCCCTCTGTTCCTCCTCTTTCTTTCTCTCCATTCTTTTACCTCCTTCCTCTCCCACTAATCCTCCTCTTTCCCTCTCTCCTCCTTCATCTTTAGAAAACAAACTTCTACCATTTAAAGAGTAAAATCACAGTCTATCGTCTAAATAAATACTGTTTTTATCATCGTTGTAGTATCAGTATCAGTATCGGTATCGAGTCTGTTCCCCAGTATCGTATCGTGACACGAGTCCAGAGCTGGCCGTGGTCAGGAGCACCCAGCCGGAGGTTCAGGTTCTCACCGTGTTCTCAGAGCGCAGGTTGGCAAAGTCGCTCTTCTCGAGGATCACCATGTCTTTGCGGATGGAGTCCAGATGAGCCATGATCTGCTGCAGCGCGATCTCCTGGAGACAACAGGGGTCAGAGGTCAGAGAAGTGTCCAGCTAAAGGGCACAATGTCAGTGTGCAGCGGTCTGAGCAGGAAACAACCGTCAACCTTCAAATCAGCCCTTTATAGTTCTCATCTCTGTCACCGATTAAGAAAATAAAACTGGAGAAGGAAGTGCGGACGTCACAGGGGGCGTGTCACAGGGGGCGTGTCACAGGGGGCGTGTCACAGGGGGCGTGTCACAGGGGGCGTGTCACAGTGGGCATGTCACAGGGGGCGTGTCACAGGGGGCGTGTCACAGTGGGCGTGGTCTGAGGAGGTTTAAACGGCGGTAAATTGACAAAATGGCGTCTTGAAAATAGTTGCTTAAAGTTTAAACTCAAACATGAATCAGTCCAAACACAACTTCAGGTGAGACTATTGCTCTTCAACCTGAGGAGTGATGATCTGTGTTTAAATACGATCAGCTGAAGGTTTGATTCTGCGTCCGGCCCCTGTGCCTTTGAGCAACACACTTCTCTCTGAGCACAGACCTGGTGGGACTTGGTGACCATGTCTTTGTAAACCATGTCCATGTTGGCTGTGGTCAGAGTCACCAACGCCGCCACGATCAGCTCCGCCTGAGACTTCTCAAAACCTGAAACACATTGGACCTGGTTTAGTCCTGGTATAGTCCTGGTTTAGACCTGCTTTAGACCTGGTTTAGTCCTGGTTTAGTCCTGGTTTAGTCCTGGTTTAGTCCTGGTTTAGTCCTAGTTTAGACCTAGTTTAGACCTGGTTTAGACCTGGTTTAGTCCCGGTTTAGTCCTGGTTAATCCTGGTTTAGTCCTGGTTTAGTCCTGGTTTAGTCCTGTTGAGTCCTGGCCTAGTCCTAGTTTAGACCTGGTTTAGACCTGGTTTAGTCCCGGTTAATCCTGGTTTAGTCCCGGTTTAGTCCTGGTTTAGTCCTGTTGAGTCCTGGCCTAGTCCTAGTTTAGACCTGGTTTAGTCCTGGTTTAGACCTGGTTTAGTCCTGGTTTAGTCCTGGTTTAGACCTGGTTTAGTCCTGGTTAGTCCCGGTTAGTCCTGGTTTAGTCCTGGTTAGTCCTGGTTTAGTCCTGGTCTTGTCCAGGCGTGTCAGGTGGTTGCCGTGGTTACCGTGTTTCTCCAGCTCCATGGCGACGGCGTGGGAGTCAAACGTGAGCTTCCTCTGCTCCAGCGGCATCAGCTCCACCCTCCGCACGTCAAAGGTCATGCAGCGAGCCCCCACAGCGCCACCTGCAGGAAGAGAGGGACAGAGTGGGACTTAAACCCTGATCTAATGTGTCCTCTGCAGAAACATCCTGGACTTGTGTTTTGTTTCATTCACTTCATTCTGTATGAGATACACGTTTTATGCCATACTGTGGAATATTACAGCCAAAGGGACATTTCCATGGAAACAAGCAGGAAGAGTCGCTCCTCCAGGCCAAATAAAAGGTTTGAGGTTTGTGGAGAGGCGAGCTGACAGTAAAGACACAGGTTTTTCAGAGCAATAAAAACATCCAGAATAAAATTTAAAAAAAAACATGCTTTTATTTTAGTCTAAAAGTTACATACTGTGGCTTTAAATATTGTCACTTCACCACAGGTTTCTTTATCATAAAAGCAGGTTTAAATCTGGATCAGACCTGGTCCTGGATCAGTCCTGTGTTTAGTCCACGTTTAGACCCGGGTTGGTCTCCATGGAGCAGAAAACTAAACCACTGTGACCCGTGCTGTGGCTCCCTGCTCCTCTGTGGCTCCTCTCTGCTCCTGACTCCGGGGCCCTGCTCCTCTGTGGCTCCCTGCTCCTCTGTGGCTCCTCTCTGTACCTCCCTGCTCCTCTGTGGCTCCTCTCTGTACCTCCCTGCTCCTCTGTGGCTCCTCTCTGTACCTCCCTGCTCCTCTGTAGCTCTTCTCTGCTCCTGACTCCGGGCCCTATGACTCTGTGGCTCCTCTCTGTATCTCCCTGCTCCTCTGTGGCTCCCTGCTCCTCTCTGTACCTCTCTGCTCCTCTGTGGTTCCTCTCTGCTCCTGACTCCGGGGCCCTATGACTCTGTGGCTCCTCTCTGTATCTCCCTGCTCCTCTGTGGCTCCCTGCTCCTCTCTGCTCCTCTGACACCGGGTGCTGCTCTCTCTCGGGGCCGGGACACTCACCTCTGGAGGCCGCAGGGCGCAGACAGGAGCCGAGTCTCCAGCGGCGGAGCAGCGGGAGCAGCGCGGACATGTCTCTGACCAAAACCCACAAGAGAAGAGTCAAATCAAACTACAAAAGCACAACACTTCTAAAAAACTACAAACTCTCGAACTGTCAACTCCACTTTTCACTTGTTCGCTGTTTTAAACCGCGCACACGGACTCACTACCGCCCCCTGTCTGCGCACAGTCAAACATGTGCGATTTGGACAGAAAAACTACAGAATATTTGTTGTAAATTCTTATTCAGAGGAGAAACTGGAGGCACGTTTCCTGGTCTCAACTTGGCGACTGCTTGTAACTTTCTGAAGAGTCAGGTTTGTGGAGATGCAAGCCCCGCTCACAGTGAGGACACAGGTTTCTCAGTGCAATAAACAACTTGCTAAAAAGGTTAAAAAAAATAATAAATTCAAAAGTGGACAAAACTTGTAGTAGTGAAGACTTCAGTTCTGGTCAGATTACTGCTGGACACTGCCTTATCTCTGTCTGAAGGAGGCGCTAACGACGCTGAACCTCTGTTAGCTTTGTTGTTGGCTAGGTCTAATGAGATACACTAAATGTGCACTGTGCCGGAATCATATTTTGCATTATCGTTCAGGCCCCTAATGCGTGCTCTAACATCCCTTAGCATACCGGCCATTAGCATACCGGCTAGCCCTATTGTTTTCCTTGTTTAGGTTTAGGTCTGAGGATGGAGTTATAAATAGGAGATAGATGACATTTAAGCCCCCCCATCTTTCCTAATAATAGCTTCTTCAGCTCCTGTCTCAAACTATTTCTTTTCTGTGGCTCAGATCTGAAGCTCAGGAGTGTTTAGTGAGTTTGAGATGGAGATGAACAGCAGACTGTGGTCCTGAGCGGCTCTTTGTGACGGTGTGGACCTCCTTTGAAGAGAGTGAGGTACAGATTTGATTATAGAAAATTAACATAGACAAATTAACTATAAAGACAAACTACCCAAATTGCATCTGTTCTAATGTCGTTTCCTCGTCACAAACAGACCTGGAGATGTGTTTTGTTTCATTCACACATTTAACACACAGTTCTACTCTCAAACTGAACACACTCTGTTCCACCTTGTGATGTCATCATGTGGCGATACAGGAAGTGCTCCACGGTGTTGTTAAACTCCACACACCTTCATTTCTAGAATCATTTGGATCATTTCAGTCCTGGAGTTGTCACTTGTCTCGACTGAACTAAAGGTAAAAGGAGCTGTTCACTTGACAAACTACCACTTGATGACATCACAAGGTGGAACAGAGCATTTTGAGCTTTGGAGATGTGACAGACTAATAATAAAGTGTGACTCAAACATGTGTGAATGAAACAAAACACAACTCCAGGTCTGTTTATAAGGAGGAAACAGCGTTAAAACATCACTTAAAGTCACAAGAGTCAGTTTGTGTCATACAGGAGATTTAAATACGAGTTTGACGATCTCAAATCTTCACAAGACAAAAACATGTCCTGTGAACTGACCAAAAGAAAATAGCAGAACGGTTAGAAATAAACTTTATTGCTCAGAACAGAAGTTTTCAAACAAACAAATAAAATATAATAAATCTGAAGTGCAACGCCAAAACTTAGCCACAATGTAGTCCCATTATAGACCAGGTTTAGTCCATCTTTAGACCTGGTTTAGACCTGGTTTAGTCCACTTTAGCCTGCTTTGACATTGTAGAGTTCCACTTTTGACCTGGTAGACCAAACCCATTTTGAATCATAGTTTTGTCCGAAATCAGAACTGGCTAGTCCAGGTTAGACTTCTTATTTATCAAGTCCTGTTCTTGTCCAGGGTTAGTCCAGTTTTAAGTTCTGGTCTATTCCTCTCTGGTCTTATGGTTGATGAAAGAGCAGAGGTTTAGTCCAGTTTCAGTCCTGGTCTAGTTCTCTCCTGTCCTCTCCTTCTGGATGATTTGAAAGACCTGCGAAAGACCTGGCTACGACCTGGTTCAGTCCAGTTCTAGTCCTGGTCTATTCCTCTCCCGTCTTCTGGTTGATGTAGGAGCAGAGGTTTAGTCCAGTTTCAGCCCTGCCTAGTCCTCTCCTGTCTTCTGGATATGAGAGACCTGGCTAAGACCTGGTTTAGTCCAAGTTTAGTCTGGTTCTAGCCCTGGTTTATTCCCCTCCCGTCTTCTGGTTGATGTGGGAGCAGAGGTTTAGTCCAGTTTCAGCCCTGCCTAGTCCTCTCCTGTCTTCTGGATATGAGAGACCTGGCTAAGACCTGGTTTAGTCCAAGTTTAGTCCCGGTTTAATCTGGTTCTAGCCCTGGTTTATTCCTCTCCCGTCTTCTGGTTGATGTGGGAGCACTGGTGAAACACAAAGCTGACGGCTGTGTCCCAGGACAGTTTGAGCACTTGATCTCTGAGCTCCTTTTTGTGCGAAGTGTGACGCCACTGCGAGAGGTCGCTGTTACAGTCTGCGTCCACCGGGGGGCGCACCTCTCTGCCATTCACGCAGCGTCTGCACTTGAACCGGTCGTGGGTGTCGCTCAGAGTGTCCTCGTTCAGCGTAAACAGCTCTCGCAGTTCTCCGAGGGAAAAGTGTCTCTCCACGTCCGTCTCCTCGTCTACCACGCAGCTGCTCAGGGCTTTCTTGTGCGCCTGTCGCTGCAGTATCTTCTCTTCGATGGTCCCAGTGGAGAGCAAGCGGTAGATGTAGCAGCTTTTCTTCTGCCCGTCCCTCCACACGCGCGCCATTGCCTGCTCGTCGTTTGCCGGGTTCCAATCTGGGTCGAACATCACCAGACGATTGGCTCCGATGAGGTTGAGTCCGCACCCTCCGGCCTTGCTGCTCAGCATGAAAATAAACTCGGGGTTGGTGGGGTCGTTGAACCTCTCCACGATCTTGGCCCTCTTCTTTATGGACATGGTTCCGTCCAGTCTCACGTACAGATACTTCCTGCTGCGGAAAAGCTTCTCGAACAGGTCCAGCGTCTGCGTATAGTTGGACACCAGAACCACTTTGTCGTTCGTGGTGCTTTTGGTGATGGCCAGAATGTAATCGAGGACGAGCATTTTGCCCGACAGATGCGGTTCCAAAGTTTTCGGGTTGTAGTTTTGAGGAAACAGATCCAGAGCTCCATCGAACCCGCTCTCGCCTTCCACACACTTGTCGTAGATTAGCGCCGGGTGGTTGCACAGTTTTTTGAGCGAAGTGATGGAGGAGAGAGAGGAGACGCTGATCTTTCCATCTTGCAGTTTCTCGATCGGATTGGCCTGCTGTAAAAAGTGGTGATAGAGTTTACTTTGCAGAGGAGTTAGTCTACAGCACACCACCTGTTCGATCTTCTCCGGGAGATACTTGGACAGAATATCAGAGGTTCTCCTGATCAAGCATCGATTGACAATCCCGATCAGCTCCTTCAGTTTCTCTTCGCCGGCCTGTCGGTCTTTTTCGCTGGCGTCTGCATCTCTTCCTTTGAGAATGGGCATCTCAAAGCGCTTCTTAAACTCGTTGGCCGTGCCCAGGATCCCTGTGTTCACGAAATGCACGAGGCTGAAGTATTCCAGGAGGTCGTTCTGGATGGGCGTGCCTGAGATGAGCACTCGCCTCTGAGCACTCATGGCGTTCAGCGCGTGGTACGTCTGGTTTTCAGAGTTTTTCAGGCGGTGTCCTTCGTCGCAGATGATCAGACCGACTTTGCCTTTGTGCAGGACGTGCGCGTGCAGCCGGAAAGTCTCGTAGGAGATGATGAGCACGGGCGTGGGCACTCGCAGACCACGCTGGCACATGAAGTTCGTCAGCTGTCGGTCGATCTCGTCCTTGGAGCCTCCGTCTATCGCGAGCGGAGTGACGCGCGCGCCCAGCCACTTCCCCACCTCGTTGTACCAGTTACGCACCAAACTGGAGGGCGACACCACGATCGCCTTTTCAATCTCGGGTTTGGCGTCAGGGCTCTGTCGCAGCAGAGTCCAAATAAGCGCGATACACTGCAGCGTCTTCCCCAGCCCCATCTCGTCCGCCATGACGCAGCCGAAGGACCCGGGGATGCGCCTTCCCGTGACGCACTCCCACAGGAACCGGACTCCCTCTCTCTGGTGCGGCCGCAGGACTCGGGACAGCAGCGGATCCACCACGACGTGCACCTCCAGCTTGTCCTTGTCGGCTCGGATGAGGTCGTGCGCGGAGAGGATGGGCGGCTCGTACAGCACCAGCGCGCCCTCTCCAAACGGGTCATGGAGCGCCCTCCTCCCGCCCGCGCGCTTCACCCCCAGCGCCCGGAGCCCCAGCGGACCCGTGTAGTTCGCGATGGGGACCTTAAAGGGCCGGGACAGGATGCTCTGGATGTACCTCTCGTGCTTCTCCCCGCTCGTGCAGCTCTCCCCGGGCTGCGCGCACAGGGGAGTCAGTGGTTTTCTGTACGGGTTCAAATGCGTCACCGGCGCCTCTTTCTTGGCACGTTTCGGCTCGCTCCAGTCCGGGTCATCCTCTTCTCGCTTAATCCGTTTGACCACTTGACTCGGGGCCAAACTCCGTCTCATTTTTTTTGCAGAGGTTTGTGTCCGTGGCAACACCGCATTCACTCCTCGTAGCGTTAGCAGCACAAACTGTCTATTTAACTTTGCTTCTTTGGCTTTAAAAAGTCTGTTTAAACTCACGAATCGTTCATCATTAAAGTTCAGCCCCGGTAAAAGCTCGGGTCAGCAGCAGAAACAAGTTTAAACCCGTACTTTTACCCGCTGGAGCTGGGCAGGTTTGGCTCTGAGCGTCGCGCGTTATTTTTTGAGCGTTTGTTGTGGTTCCGGGTTGTGCGTCTTACGTCACAGTCATGGCGGCGGCGGACGGCTGGTTCACGGCGTTAGCTGTCGGAGTTTCTTTGCTAAAATGTCTCTTTATCAACGCGTAGTAAGTGCCATTTTACGCTAGTTTAACTGGCACTAGTCCGTGTGATTTGTCCGTATCGTTACAGTAAATTTAAGCCTCATTTTAAGCTAAAACGGAGGCGGGAAAGTAGTTGACAGTTAGCATTGAGCTAAAGCTGCTAACTTTATCTCCACATTTGACAGGTTTCTCATTGAACAAAACAAACATATATATGAGAAATTAAATGGTTTGTCGTGCCTTTATTTGCAGATATCCATAACAATAATGCACCGTTAAATTAAATGATAAAATGTAAAGCTGACGTGTGGGTTTGTGATTGTGGCGAGTCACCTCAAGATGGCGCCATTTCTATGATTTTAGTGATAAAGTGCATTTAGCAGATTAATATTTTTATTTTTTTCTAATTCTGGCTTGGTTTAGTGGGATAGTAAGTGTCAGTTTGTGGAGGAAGGCTGATAATAAAAGTACAAAAATACAGAAAGCAGCGCTGAATCCCTCTGTGTGTGTGTCATCAACGCAGAAAAATCCATCTAAAATACTCAGTTTACAGTTTACTATTAGCACGAACTTATTAAAACTGACTTATTTCTTGTAAATATCTTTAAAAATGCTGATAATGTTTTTCTTGTTTAAAGTCGCTCCACAGACTTCGAGGTGCACAGAAACTGGTTAGCGATCACTCACAGCCTCCCGGTGTCCCGCTGGTACTACGAGGTCAGTACTACTAAATCTACTACTACTAGTACTACTACTGCTACTGCTGTTACTATTGCTGTTACTATTGCTACTGCTGACAAGGTAAGTTTATTTGTATAGTACAGTACTAAAAATAATTAAGTGCTTTACAGAATAAGAAAGACATTAAAATAACAATACAACAAACCAAAACATAAATTATTATCATAAAATGAAAACTAAAAGAGAAATAAAACCCTTTCAGGCAAACCTTACTACTACTACTACTACTACTACTACCACTACTACTTCAAAAATTGTAGGAGTCTTCTGTTAAAATTTGATGTTTTGTTATTAAATTAAGACTAAATCAGGTCAAATCCATTTATAGCATTAAAGAAGTGAAAAGAACTAAACCATGTCTGACCCAGTACTAGCTCCAACCCAGAGCTAACCCAGGTCTAACCCAGGTCTAAACCAGGTCTAAACCAGGTCTAAACCAGGTCTAAACCAGGTCTGAAACAGGTCTGAAACAGGTCTAAACCAGGTCTAAACCAGGTCTAACCCAGATCTCGTGTCCCTTGTGTCTCTCAGAACACGTCGGAGTGGACACTGGACTACCCACCGCTGTTCGCCTGGTTCGAGTTCGGTTTGTCTCACGTTGGACGACACTTTGATAAAAACATGCTTCAGATTCAGAAAGCGCCGTACGAAAGTGACGCCACTCTGCTGTTCCAAAGGCTGTCTGTCATCTGCACCGACCTGGTCTACATCCTGGCCACAAGAGAGTGAGTCCGAACCTGCTTTAGACCTGGTTTAGTCCTGGTTTAGTCCTGGTTCAGTCTTGGTTTAGTCCCTGTTTATTCCCAGTTTAGTCCCGGTTTAGTCCCAGTTTATTCCCGGTTTAGTCCTGGTTTAGTCCTGGTTTAGACCTGGTTCAGTCCTGGTTTAGTCCTGGTTTAGTCCTGGTTTAGTCCCGGTTTAGTCCCGGTTTAGTGCCGGTTTAGACCTGGTTTAGTCCTGGTTTAGACCTGGTTTAGTCCTGGTTTAGTCCTGGTTTAGACCTGTTTGAGTCCTGGTTTAGTCCTGGTTTATTCCCGGTTTATTCCTGGTTCAGTCCTGGTTCAGTCCTGGTCTTATTCACCTGTGCTGTGTCTCAGGTGCTGTCGCTGTGTCTCGGAGCAGAAATCCTCCAGAGACATTTTGAATCGTCCTTCGTTTGTTCTCGCTGTTCTTCTGCTCTTCAACTTCGGCCTCCTGATCGTCGACCGTATCCTTAAGACCCACTTGGGCCCAACAGATCGTCTTTTAGTCCTGGTTTAGTTCTGGTTTAGTCCTGGTTTAGACCTCGTTTTGTTCTGCCTTTTAAAATGTATTAACAATTGGATTCATAGAGTGCCTTTCAAGACACCCAAAGTGCTTCAGAGCATTCTTTGTTCTCGGTGATGGTCAGCTACTATCATAGTCACAGCTGCCCTGGGACAGACTGATGGAAGTGAGGCTGCCAGTTTGCACCACGGGCCCTTCCCACCACCAACAACACTCACACACCACATTCATATTTATAGTTTAAAAATTCTATTCTTGAGACAATTCAAAGCAGTGCAAAGGACTCAATTTTAGTCCTGGTTTGGGCCCAGCAGATCCTCTTTTAGTCCCGGTTTAGTCCCGGTTTAGTCCCGGTTTAGTCCCGGTTTATTCATGGTTTATTCCCGGTTTATTCCCGGTTTAGTCCCGGTTTAGTCCCGGTTTATTCCCGGTTTAGTCCCGGTTTAGTCCCGGTTTAGTCCCGGTTTAGTCCCGGTTTAGTCCCGGTTTAGTCCCGGTTTAGTCCTGTTTTTCTGAACTTTGTGTCAGATATTCATTTCCAGTACAATGGTTTCTTGATGGGCTTCCTGCTGCTGTCTGTGGCCAAACACCTGCAGGTCTGGACGTGGACTGGACGTGGACTGGACTTGGACTGGACTTGGACTGGACTTGGACTGGACATGGACTGGACATGGACTGGTTTACTGAAAGTGATCTGATGTGTAACCCTGTGTGTTGTCAGTCCAAACACCTGCAGGGGGCGCTGTTGTTCTCCATCCTGTTGAACCTCAAACACATTTACCTGTACGTGGCTCCGGCGTACGGCGTGTTCCTGCTCCGGTCCTACTGCTTCACCAAAGACCACAGTGGTAAGACCTGATTCAGACCCGATTTAAACCGGGTTTAGACCTGATTAACTTTGGATTTTGATCACTGTGTCCGAGCCCTGACAGGGCATCGGGCCTACTGGTGTCGAAACTGTGTCCTGGGCCATGTTTATAACTGCTAAAATGAACGGACGTCAGTGGGAGGACGCAGCGTGATGGTGAACGTGCCCGTCATTCACTCCACGGTGATGTGAGGAAAGTCGAGAGCTTTCAACATCTAATTCGCCGTCACCATGGCAACGAAGATATTGTTTTTGCTGAATTTTTTTAAAATTTCTTCTATTTCTTTGCCATCCTAAACAAGTTTAAAAACTCACAAAACTTTGACCAAAATTCATTAATGACAGAGCATTAGTGCCTAACACACGGGAGGCCAGTGGAGTACGAGGTGAAGCTCCTGAGGGCTGTTCAACGCCGCTTACAGCTTTAATTTATTAAAATGTTTATTCTAGTCCTGGTCTAGTCCTGGTCTAATCCTGGTTTAGCCCTGGTTTAGACCTGGTTCAGTCCTGGTTTACTCCTGGTTAATCCTGTTTTACTTGTGGTTTAGTTCTGATACGGGCCCTAAACCCGTCCTGACAGCGCCCCCTGCCGTCTGTCTGTGTGTTGCAGACGGCCGGTTGAACTGGAGGAGCTTCAGTTTGCTGCGTTTCTCAGCTCTGGGTCTGATCGTTCTCTTGGTCACCGCCGTGTCCTTCGGCCCCTTCATCGCCATGGTAACAGTCACTCAAACACTGACGGGCTTTGGTCATGGTTCAGTCCCGGTCTAGGCCTTAAGTCCTCTAGTCCAGCTCTGTTTAAAACCTGGCTCAGTCCTTTTTTAGTCCTGGTTTAAGGTTAAGGTATATATTTATTCCTCGTGTGGGAAACTCTTTCTCTGCATTTGACCCGTCCTTCTTCAGTCCTGGTTCAGTCCTGGTTCAGTCCTGGTTCAGTCCTGGTTCAATCCTGGTTCAGTCCTGGTTCAGTCCTGGTTCTGGTCTCCCTCCTCAGGGTCAGATGCCTCAGGTTTTGTCGCGTCTCTTCCCCTTTAAGAGAGGACTGTGCCACGCCTACTGGGCCCCGAACGCCTGGGCCCTGTACAACGCTGCAGACAAGGCCCTCACCGTGCTGGGTAAGACCGGGTTTAGACCTGCTTTAGTCCTGATTTAGACCTGATGTAGTCTTGTTTTTAGTCCTGGTTTGTCCCTGTTCTCAGGTCTTCGTCTGGGTCTGGTCGGTTCTGGTCCTCAGGCCTCGATGACTGGAGGTTTGGTTCAGGAGTTTCATCACACGGCTCTGCCCTCGATCTCCCCGACGGTGACGCTCCTCTGCACCGCACTGGCCATTCTGGTGAGTCCTGGTTTAGTCCTACTTTTGTTCTACTTTAGTTTTGTTTCAGTCCTGTTTTAGTCCAGGTTTAGTCCAGAGACCTGTACCTGTTGCTGAACTTATCCTGTACAAGTCTCTCTGACCCTGATAGACTAATGTGAAGGAGCAGCGACTCTACTCCGAGCTCCTCCTGTGGGGAGTCCCTGCCCCGAGCGAGCTGTCAATCAAAATCACTATATACGAGGAATTTAAAAAAAATAGTACGAGCCAAACTAAGGAAAAGCAGCCGCTGAGTTCATATGAAGTCAGCACTTAGTGGACCAGTCACGCCCACGCACTCCACGCCACGGAGAAAGTACAGCCTTTGAATGTCACTCATCGACACAGAAGAAGCGTCAGTGCTTAAGTCACGAGACCCAAACTACGATGTCATCAAACAGCGGCGTGGAGTCGTGGAAACGTAGACTATGACCTGTTGTATTGTCTCCACAGCCCGCGGTGTTGTTCCTGATGTGGCGCCCGCGTTGCTCCGCCTCCTTCCTGCGAGCGCTGGTCCTGTGTGCGCTCGGTTCCTTCCTGTTTGGGTGGCACGTCCATGAGAAGGCCGTGCTCCTCGCCATCCTGCCCCTCAGGTCAGACACAGACCTGGTTTAGATCTGGTTTAGACTTGGTTTAGTTCAGATTTCGTGGATGGGTCTAAACCTTTTTGTCCCTGCTTGTTGCTGTAGCGTTCTGGCCGTGCAGAGCAGAGAGGATGCTGGGATATTTCTGGTTTTGGCGTCAACTGGACACTACTCCCTGTTCCCACTGATCTTCACCGCAGCAGGTACAACCACAGCATCTGGGAGGGCATCTGACACACCACAGCATCTGGGAGGGCATCTGACACACCACAGCATCTGGGAGGGCATCTGACTGTGTTGTGTTTCCAGAGCTGCCGCTGAAGTTCCTCCTGATGTTGCTGTTCTCAGTCTTCTCCTTCAGTTCGCTCCACAGACTGCACGGGTCAGTCGTGTGTCTTCTGTTGGACAGGCCTGAAATGTGATGTTTTTGACTGTTGTGTGTTTTATTTTCTGGTGTTAGTCGAGAGTAAACCAAACTAGGGACGGGGTGATAAACAATATTATCATTTATCATTTATCGTGATAAAAAGCGTCGACAATAATCGGATGGCCTCCTCTAGATCACTGCTGTTTTCACTGATAAAGTACAACTCTGTGTAAAAACAGAACCTGTTCATAATATTAAAATTGTAATTATTCATATCAAGAACATTTAAACTGTCAGCAACAATAATTACTGTGATATAATCTTTAATTGTGATTATTTTATCCATGATATCGGCCCTGACCCTATAACCTCAACCAAAACCATAACCATAGCCTGACTGATGCCTCGCATCTCCACAAACCTGACTCTTCTTTGGTCTGGAGGAGCCTACTAGTTTCTGTGGAAATATTCTTTTGGCTATAATATTCCACAGTTTGGCATCTCCATGGAGAATGTTTTAGGCATGGGTTTAACTTTATATTGTCTATCATGCAGGTGACCTCCAGAAAGTTACACACTGTAGCTTTAAGAGAAAATTGTAAAAAGTCCCCTGCTCCCTGATAGTTAGCAGAGAGTTTGTGTGTAGCATTGGCTGCTGGAGCTGAACGTCTGTTACTGTAGGTTGCCATGACGATGACCTCTCTGGTGTGCGATTGGTCGGGTGTTTTGGTGCGTGTGGACTTCATTTCCCATGATGCCTCTGTGCCCAGGTCCTCTCTACTGTGCGCCCTGGAGCGCTGGTACCTGTGCGGTCTGGGTCTGGTGTGTGTGACCTCTGAGCTGCTCCTGCCCCTGTCGACAGTGAGCGCGCGCCTGCCGTTTCTGCCCCTGCTGCTCACCTCCGTGTACTGCGCCGTGGGCGTGGCCTACTGCTTCATACGAGTCTACGGAAGCCTCCTGAGGACAAACTACAAGATCAAAGCCAGCTGAGACCAGTCCTGGTTTAGTCCTGGTTTAGTCCTGGTTTAGTCCTGGTTTAGTCCTGGTTTAGTCCTGGTTTAGTCCTGGTTTAGTCCTGGTTTAGTCCTGGTTTAAAGAGGGTTAGTTTGCAAAATCGATTCTTTTGAGCTTTCTATCTTGTTATAATGTTGTTCTCTCATAAAAACACGTCTGAATAGATTTTAAATATCACCCATGCATGTTTGAATAATCTAGCAATCTGTCCTGGGTCTATTCAAACCCTCCTTACAGTTAGCAGTACGAGGCTCCGCTCACAAGCCAACGTCACCCATGCTCCCACACGACAATCCTCCATAAATATACAAAAACATGATACAAACTGTGCACTATGACTTCACAAACCTGGTGTGATGTGCAGTAGTTTCATTAGTGGGACGCAGCTGATTGTGTTGTGATCGTGGTCTGAAGGGGGAGGGGCTTAGCACAGAGAGCAAAGAGAGGAGAGACTCAGAACAGCTAAAATGAAAGTGGAACTTATATATAGCATTTTTAAAACAATAACGGGAAACAGTTAATACCCCACAGAAGTACATACTCCCTCTTTAATACCCCACAGAAGTACATACTCCCTCTTTAATACCCCCTAGAAGTACATACTCCCTCTTTAATACCCCACAGAAGTACATACTCCCTCTTTAATACCCCCTAGAAGTACATACTCCCTCTTTAATCCAGGTTTAACTGTTTCTGGGTGTTTTTTCTAGACCAAACTTCAGCTGGATAATCTGTTTGGTGCCTTTGACGATGCTTCAGGATGAAACGGGCCAAAGGACAAATATTTGTTTTGGAGCCAAAAATGTCATTAATGAATAAACATTCCTTTTTCTATAAAACTGGTTTGTTTTTTGTAAAACTTTTTATGACAAACATTCTGAGTTTGGACATTAGAATATTTGAAGCTGTTAAAAACAAAGACAGAAGCTCAAGAGAAGACTGCACTACACAGAGCAGGCCAGTAGAGGGCGCTCGCCTACAGCTTTAAGTAGACCTAAACCAGGTCTAAACCAGGTCTAAACCAGGTCTAAACCAGGTCTAAACCAGGTCTAAACCAGGTCTAAACCAGGACTAAACCAGGTCTAAACTAGGTCTAAACCAGGACTAAACCAGGTTTAAACCAGGTCTAAACCAGGTCTAAACCAGGTCTAAACTAGGTCTAAACTAGGTCTAAACTAGGTCTAAACTAGGTCTAAACAAGGTCTAAACCAGGTTTAAACTAGGTCTAAACAAGGTCTAAACCAGGACTAAACCAGGTCTAAACTAGGTCTAAACCAGGACTAAACCAGGTCTAAACTAGGTCTAAACCAGGTTTAAACCAGGTCTAAACCAGGTCTAAACCAGGTCTAAACTAGGTCTAAACTAGGTCTAAACCAGGTCTAAACCAGGTTTAAACTAGGTCTAAACAAGGTCTAAACCAGGTCTAAACTAGGTCTAAACCAGGACTAAACCAGGTCTAAACTAGGTCTAAACCAGGTTTAAACCAGGTCTAAACCAGGTCTAAACCAGGTCTAAACCAGGTCTAAACCAGGTCTAAACCAGGTCTAAACCAGGTCTAAACTAGGTCTAAACCAGGTCTAAACCAGGTCTAAACTAGGTCTAAACCAGGACTAAACTAGGTCTAAACCGGGATTAAACTAGGTCTAAAACCAGGTCTAAACCAGGTCTAAACCAGGTCTAAACCGGGTCTAAACCAGGACTAAACCGGGTCTAAACCAGGACTAAACCAGGTCTAAACCAGGACTAAACCAGGTCTAAACCGGGTCTAAACCGGGTCTAAACCAGGTCTAAACCAGGTCTAAACCGGGTCTAAACCGGGTCTAAACCGGGTCTAAACGGGGTCTCTGTCTGACACTGACCTGCTTCGCTCATTTTTGGGAAGTGAGTTGTGTTTTGTGTCGACTCAGGTTCAGTATTTTTAACTTTGCTCAAAGGCACTTTCTCCGGACGTCTGGGGGAAGCAAACCCACAACCCTCCCCCACAACCTCCCCCACAACCCTCCCCCACAACCCTCCCGACCACAGAGGAACACGCCGGTCACACTGGAGGTCACTGCTGAGTAAACATGGTCATCCGTTTGACTTAAAGGCGCATTATGTAACTTTTCTAATGGAGGTTATGTGACGGTTAACTTCTCCATGGAAACAAACAAGTGATGCCACCAGGCCAAATCACAGCTCAGATCTGTGAAAAGGTGAGCCTCGTACTGGGGCCTGATAGAGATCTCTAGATTACTCAAACATGCATCGATCTAAAACCTCAGACGTGTTTTTGAAGAAGGAACAAGGTAAAAAGCTCCAAAAAGTGCACTTTAGCCCCTCTTTAATACCATACTGTGGGACATTTAAAGGCCCAGTGCTCTTGAGGTTAATTATAAAGCATTTTTTAGTAAAAAAAAAATCAGGAAGTGCATGTTAGCATGTAGCAACTCAATAATTAGGATGTTCTGATGCATAAGGGAAGTGAGGAGTAACTCTGGACCAAACTGTGTAAAAGTTCTGTACTCCGCTGACGTCCACGTTAGAAAACTGTGGTGTCCAGTGGAGCTGATGTCGCCGTAAACGTCACACTAAAGCGCCTCATGCTGTAGCGCCCCCTGTGGACAGATGCACATCACACTAGAGCAGCACTTTTTAATACATTTGTACCAAAATGACGACGCGACAAGTATCAACGATTAAGAAAATAAAACTGGAGAAGGAAGAGCGGACGTCACAGTGGGCGTGTCACAGGGGGCGTGTCACAGTGGGCGTGTCACAGTGGGCGTGTCACAGGGGGCGTGTCACAGGTGGAGGTTAAACGGGGGCAGATCGACAAAAATGGCGTCTTGAAAACAGTGGATTAAAGATTAAACTCAAACATGAATCATGAGTATTTTCACATAACGTTTATTCCAAAAGCAGAATATAAAACTTTATGAAAATATGTAAAAAAAAATATATAGTCCCTGAAAAAACCTGGTCAAACAAAACACACAAAAGTGTAAAAGTCCAATATCACATAAAACTGACCCCTGTGAGGTTTAAGTCATGTTCTAATGCTGGAGTTGTGTTTTGTTTCATTCACACATGTTTGAGTCGCACTTTATTATTAGTCTGTCACATCTACAAAGCTCAAAATGCGACGTTCCACCTTGTGATGTCATCAAGTGGTAGTTTTGAAGTGAACAGCTCCTTTTACTTTTAGTTCAGTTGAGATATGTGGCAACTCCAGGACTGAAATGATCCAAATGATTCTGGAAATGAAGGTGTGTGCGGTTTAAAAACACAGCGGAGCACTTCCTGTATCGCCACACGATGACATCACAAGGTGGAACAGAGTGTTTTCAGTTTGAGAGAAGAACTCAGCCTAAATCTGCAGCGTTTTTTTGTGTTTAAACATGTGAGAATGAAACAAAACACAACGACTCCAGGTCTGTTTGTGATGAAGAAACGACATCAGAACAGAGAGCAGAGAGCAGTGCATTATGGGACATTTAAGCACAAGTCACATGATACAAAAGACAGAAGCTGCACATGGATTTTCACAGGTCGACACTCGGGTTTGGTCCTGGCTCAGGCCTTAAAGAGGAGGTATTTTACACACGTCTCCCCTGTCTTTGCTCTCTGTGCTAAGCCCCTCCCCCTTCAGAGCACGATCACTTCACAATCAGCTGCATCTAATGAAACTACTGCACATCACACCAGGTTTGTGAAGTCGTAGTGCACAGTTTTGAGTCATGTTTTTGTAGATTTATGGAGGATTGTCGTGTAGGAGCGTGGGTGACATAGGCTTGTGGGCGGAGCCTCGTACAGACTCGTACTGCTATCTGTAAGGAGGGTTTGAATAGGGCCCAGGAGAGATCTCTAGATTGTTCAAAAAAAAAGCACGGATGATCTAAAAGTTCTTCAGACGTGTTTTTGATGAGGGAACAGTGTTAAAACATGGGAGGAAAATGGGCTTTTGCAGAATACCTCCTCTTTAATATCACATGTTTACGGTGCATTCAGGTCTTGGTCCGGTCTTGGTCTAGTCCTGGTCCCAGCTCCAGTCCTGGTCCCAGCTCCAGTCCTGGTCCCAGCTCCAGTCCTGGTCCCAGCTCCAGTCCTGGCTCCACTGGTCTCGTCTGTGTTAGTTCATATCTGCTTTTAGTTTCTCGTTTTTTATTTCGTCTCTGAATCAAAATCATCGCCAAGAAACAAAACCAACCGCCGCAAAAGAAAAGCAGCTGAAGACCCAGGAACCTGCAACACAAGAGACCGGGTTTAGTCCTGGTTTAGTCCTGGTTTAGTCCTGGTTTAGTCCTGGTTTAGTCCTGGTTTAGTCCTGGTTTAGTCCTGGTTTAGTCCTGGTTTAGTCCTGGTTTAGTCCTGGTTTAGTCCTGGTTTAGTCCTGGTTTAGTCCTGGTTTAGTCCTGGTTTAGTCCTGGTTTAGTCCTGGTTTAGTCCTGGTTCAGTCCTGGTTCAGTCCTGGTTCAGTCCTGGTTCAGTCCTGGTTCAGTCCTGGTTCAGTCCTGGTTCAGTCCTGGTTTCAGTCCTGGTTTCAGTCCTGGTTTCAGTCCTGGTTTCAGTCCTGGTTTCAGTCCTGGTTTCAGTCCTGGTTTCAGTCCTGGTCTAGTCCTGGTCTAGTCCTGGTCTAGTCCTGGTCTAGTCCTGGTCTAGTCCTGGTCTAGTCCTGGTCTAGTCCTGGTCTAGTCCCGGTTTTGGACCTGCGTCTGAAGAGATCCATGTCGTAGTAGAGACAGGAAGTGAGCTGATTGCACTTCCTGCCCCAGAGGAGGCAGGTGGTGTCGATGACTCTGCCGTAGAGCACCGGCCCCGGGAAGAACGCTGTCAACAAACAACAAACATGAGCAACATGCAGTGTCCTCTGCAGCCTGGCTCGCTCTGCTGTTCTCTTTGTTTGCTTTGGGTCTGAGGATGGACAGATGGGGACAGATGATGTTTAAGGCCAATAGATGAATGAGCAGCCAAATGTCTTCACTCCCACAACTTTTTGTCCAGGTTTGTGGTGTAAACAGTGTGATTGTGTCCTTAGGCAAGACACTTCACCCTCATTACCTGATATGAGTGTGGAGTGAGTGTGGAGTGAGCGTGTGTGGAGTGAGTGTGGAGTGAGTGTGGAGTGAGTGTGGAGTGAGTGTGGAGTGAGTGTGTGTGGAGTGAGTGTGGAGTGAGTGTGGAGTGAGTGTGTGTGGAGTGAGTGTGTGTGGAGTGAGTGTGGAGTGAGTGTGGAGTGAGTGTGTGTGGAGTGAGTGTGGAGTGAGTGTGGAGTGAGTGTGTGTGGAGTGAGTGTGTGTGGAGTGAGTGTGTGTGGAGTGAGTGTGTGTGGAGTGAGTGTGTGTGGAGTGAGTGTGTGTGGAGTGAGTGAGTGTGGAGTGAGTGAGTGTGGAGTGAGTGTGTGTGGAGTGAGTGTGTGTGGAGTGAGTGTGGAGTGAGTGTGGAGTGAGTGTGGAGTGAGTGTGGAGTGAGTGTGTGTGTGTGGAGTGAGTGTGGAGTGAGTGTGTGTGGAGTGAGTGTGTGTGGAGTGAGTGTGTGTGGAGTGAGTGTGGAGTGAGTGTGGAGTGAGTGTGTGTGGAGTGAGTGTGTGTGGAGTGAGTGTGTGTGTGTGTGGAGTGAGTGTGTGTGGAGTGAGTGTGGAGTGAGTGTGTGTGGAGTGAGTGGAGTGAGTGTGTGTGGAGTGAGTGTGTGTGGAGTGAGTGTGGAGTGAGTGTGGAGTGAGTGTGTGTGGAGTGAGTGTGTGTGGAGTGAGTGTGTGTGGAGTGAGTGTGTGTGGAGTGAGTGTGTGTGGAGTGAGTGTGGAGTGAGTGTGTGTGGAGTGAGTGTGTGTGGAGTGAGTGAGTGTGGAGTGAGTGTGGAGTGAGTGTGGAGTGAGTGTGGAGTGAGTGTGTGTGGAGTGAGTGTGTGTGTGTGGAGTGAGTGTGTGTGGAGTGAGTGTGTGTGGAGTGTGTGTGGAGTGAGTGTGGAGTGAGTGTGGAGTGAGTGTGTGTGTGTGGAGTGAGTGTGTGTGGAGTGAGTGTGGAGTGAGTGTGTGTGGAGTGAGTGTGTGTGGAGTGAGTGTGGAGTGAGTGTGGAGTGAGTGTGGAGTGAGTGTGGAGTGAGTGTGTGTGGAGTGAGTGTGTGTGGAGTGTGTGTGGAGTGAGTGTGTGTGGAGTGTGTGTGGAGTGAGTGTGTGTGGAGTGAGTGTGGGTGGAGTGAGTGTGGAGTGAGTGTGGAGTGAGTGTGTGTGGAGTGAGTGTGTGTGGAGTGAGTGTGTGTGGAGTGAGTGTGGAGTGAGTGTGTGTGGAGTGAGTGTGTGTGGAGTGAGTGTGTGTGGAGTGAGTGTGTGTGGAGTGAGTGTGGAGTGAGTGTGGAGTGAGTGTGTGTGGAGTGAGTGTGTGTGGAGTGAGTGTGTGTGGAGTGAGTGTGTGTGTGGAGTGAGTGTGTGTGTGGAGTGAGTGTGTGTGGAGTGAGTGTGTGTGGAGTGAGTGTGGAGTGAGTGTGGAGTGAGTGTGGAGTGAGTGTGTGTGGAGTGAGTGTGGAGTGAGTGTGTGTGGAGTGAGTGTGGAGTGAGTGTGTGTGGAGTGAGTGTGTGTGGAGTGAGTGTGGAGTGAGTGTGTGTGGAGTGAGTGTGTGTGGAGTGAGTGTGTGTGTGTGTGGAGTGAGTGTGTGTGGAGTGAGTGTGGAGTGAGTGTGTGTGGAGTGAGTGTGGAGTGAGTGTGTGTGGAGTGAGTGTGGAGTGAGTGTGGAGTGAGTGTGGAGTGAGTGTGGAGTGAGTGTGGAGTGAGTGTGTGTGGAGTGAGTGTGTGTGGAGTGAGTGAGTGTGGAGTGAGTGTGGAGTGAGTGTGGAGTGAGTGTGGAGTGAGTGTGTGTGTGGAGTGAGTGTGTGTGGAGTGAGTGTGTGTGTGTGGAGTGAGTGTGGAGTGTGTGTGTGTGGAGTGAGTGTGTGTGGAGTGAGTGTGGAGTGAGTGTGTGTGTGTGGAGTGAGTGTGTGTGGAGTGAGTGTGGAGTGAGTGTGTGTGGAGTGAGTGTGTGTGGAGTGAGTGTGTGTGGAGTGAGTGTGGAGTGAGTGTGGAGTGAGTGTGTGTGGAGTGTGTGTGGAGTGAGTGTGTGTGGAGTGTGTGTGGAGTGAGTGTGTGTGGAGTGAGTGTGTGTGGAGTGAGTGTGTGTGGAGTGAGTGTGGAGTGAGTGTGGAGTGAGTGTGTGTGGAGTGAGTGTGTGTGGAGTGTGTGTGGAGTGAGTGTGGGTGGAGTGAGTGTGGAGTGAGTGTGTGGTCATATCACACCTGACTCTAGGTCACATCATGGGCGTTGCATAATCAAGCGTGCGTTAGTTTAACCCTATAGCGTCGGATAAAAAAATGCAGTAAATTCGTTTAACATGATTTTTATGGCTATAAAAAAAAAAAGACAAAACCATAATCGACATGATTAGCTGTTATCACTTTCAAACGAAAAATGCAATTTTACTCCTCAAAGCTGTGACGGCAAAGATTTGGCAAATTTACGTCCAAGTCCCGTTCCACTATGACTGAGGACCATTTGTGTGTTTGAGGCCGGATGTCAGAGGATTCTGCCCGAACTCTGCATCCCTCAGATTCTATTAAGTGTCAGAGCAGGAATCATCATTCAACTAATTATCAACATAGAAGAACAAGAAGTTCAGTGTGTTGTGCAGTTTTATCTCATGTACATGAAAATGCACTGAACATGTAAGAATTCATAAAACATTTACAAATATATGTAACATTTTTGTATTAGTGGTGGATCATTTTAAAAGCAGCTCACACTGAAAAAGTCTGAGCCGCCCTGGTGTGGAGTATATTATGTAAACACCATGATCACTATGGCGACAGCTGGATGGATGACTAGCTCTTAAATGAGATCATGTGTTAATTGGTACTTTACGTGACACGATGCCGGGGGTGTTCTACATGTGTCTGTATAGTAGAATGTTCAGCAGTTACCATGGAGACACAATTAGCACAAACACACACAGCTGTCAAAAGAGTTTTAAAATACAAACTGTATTCTGAGTGTTTTTCAACAAAAAGGTGAACGTGACCCACTGAAAAACTGTTGGCTAATGCTAATGCTAATGCTAATGCTAATGCTCTTGTGAGTGTGATTTGAGGGACTTGTTTAAAGCTCAAATCACCAGGTGTAGATCAGATAAACCAGTTCTTAAGTCTATAAAGCCTCAGACAAAGCAGTGCCTTCATTTAGCGTCACACCCTCAGAGAATGACTCCAGTACATGCGCGATTTAAGTCATATTAGTTTTGATTTGAGGATTTAGATTCTTCAAACAGGAACGAGCCGTTTGTCGCCTGAGTGAGGAAATGTGTCCGTTTTTTAAGTACATTTTGTTTTTTTCTTTTGATGAATCAGATTTAAGCCCAAATGTTTTGCCCTCAGTGACTTTTATCTTTAAGATTGTTTTGTTTTGTTTGTTTGTTTGTTCACAGTGAAAGTCTCTGCAGTGACCTGAAGATCAGGAATGTGACACTGAAGAGAAATGATCCACAGACGCCACAAACTCTGACCCTCTGTTCTGCATCCTCTCCTCCTCCTCCTCCTATTCCTTTCCTCATCCTCTCTTCTTCGTCCTCGTCCTCTCCTCTCCTCTCCTTCTCCCCCTCCTCCCCTCTTCTCCTCCTCTTCCTCATCATCTCTTCTTCATCCTCCTCTCCCTCCTGCTCATCTCCTCCTCAATTCAATTCAATTCAATTCATTTATTTTTGTAACGCCCAAAATCCCAACAACAGTTGTCTCGAAGGGCGTTCATGTTTTGGTCCTCCTCTCCGCTCCTCTCTTCCCCTTCTCCGCCTCCTCTCCTCCCTCCTCCTCCTTACCCAGGACTCTGAAGAACATGTACTGAAGTCCAACAGCAAAAGACTTGTCCTCCACCGGGACCGACCTGTGAACAGCAGACGACACTGTGAGGGGTTAAGTACTACAGGTATTATGATGATGTAGTAGTAGTAGTAATAGTATTTTTAGTTCC
Organism: Periophthalmus magnuspinnatus; assembly: GCF_009829125.3. Lineage (NCBI taxonomy): Eukaryota > Metazoa > Chordata > Actinopteri > Gobiiformes > Gobiidae > Periophthalmus > Periophthalmus magnuspinnatus. The sequence continues at coordinate 1,211,476 of NC_047139.1, read as the reverse complement.
TGAGTATGATGATGTAGTAGTAGTAGTAATAGTATTTTTAGTTCCTGAGTATGATGATGTAGTAGTAGTAGTAATAGTATTTTTAGTTCCTGAGTATGATGATGTAGTAGTAGTAGTAATAGTATTTTTAGTTCCTGAGTATGATGATGTAGTAGTAGTAGTATTCGTAGTACCTGAGTATGATGATGTAGGAGGGCGTGTGGCAGAAGGAGGCGATGAAACACGTCAGAGCCACAAAAACCATAAAGACCAGGATCAGGTTTGAACAGGGACTCCCACAGGTCCCAGGCACCGCCCAGGACCGGCCTAGACCAGGACCGGGATCCAGACCGGGATCCAGACCGGGATCCAGGTCCGGACTATGAGAAGACCCAGAGACACAGCCACAGTTTGTGTAGTTCTGAAAAAAGAACAGAGACAGGTGGAGGAGTGAGTGTTTATGTGGATGGACACAGCTAACGCGCTAATCACGCTACAAACAGGAAGTGATCATGAGCGCAACTCTGACTCCAATTCACTTTACGTTGGAAAACTGTGTCCTCTCTCTGTCTCTGCTGCTTCAGACTCATTCTGGTCTTAAATGTTCGTATTAACCCTCTACATGATCCTGGGGTTTTTATTTCACTATTGTGTCTGTAAATCAAGATATGAACATTAATAACAGACAAATCAGGTCCTTCTTTCCCCGAGGTCGCTCCTGATTGGCTCTTCGGTTGCTATGATACTCGCGGTCGGAATTCCAAATATGGAACACGACAGGCGACGTCACACTCGCTTATTCCACTTGTGTGTACAGACTGTGGGCCGCGTGAAGCTCCATCAGACGAATTTAACACATTTAATATGAAACTGAGCCCCGGGGTCGAAAAGGTCAAACACGGGGTATTTTACTTCTATGGGGTATTAACTGTAACACATAACATATTTAGATCACCAGGTTTCCATAGTAACATAGTAGTCTCCCCTCTCTTTGCTCTCTGTGCTAAGCCCCTCCCCCTTCAGAGCGCTGTCACTTCACAATCAGCTGCATCCCAAGTTTGTGAAGTCGTAGTGCACAGTTTTGGCCCAGGGTGAGATCACTAGATTACTCAAACATAACGTCTGAATACATAAAAATAGATACAAAAAGGAGCAGCTGGGATTCATAGAACCTTAGTTACATACATAACTTTAGTTTTCGCTAGATTAGATTGAGAGAGGAAGCGTCTGGGGAGTGGGAGGACAGACAAAGGGGTTTAGAAAGAGGGCGGTCTCTGTAGGAAGTGTCCGGGGAGTGAGAAAATCTGAGGGAAGGTTTTGAGGAGAGAGAGGAGTCTGCGGGAAGTGTTTTTGGGAGTGGAAGGTCTCTGGAGGAAGCGTCTGGGGAGTGGGAGACTCACAGTGGGGCGTCCGCTCTTGGGGTCGCTCTCCTGAGACGTGCAGCCGGCGTGACACGGAGACCGGAACTCCACCCCATCAGAACCACACACCGGGTTAAAGGAGTCCTCAAGACAACTGCAAGAACCACAGACCGAGACCGGACCAGAGACCGGACCAGAGACCGGACCAGAGACCGGACCAGAGACCGGACCAGAGACCGGACCAGAGACCGGACCAGAGACCGGGTTTGGACTGCGCAGAGGAGAACAGGTTCAGTGACATTTAACCTGCTCCATCTCAGTCTAACACCACAAGAGGACGGGAGGGCATCTGACACACATGAGGCGGGTTTAAACCTGATGCCCTACCGCGGGTAGACTCCGTGCACGTTCTGGGTAGAGCAGCCAATCAGGAGCAGCGGGACGGCGGTCAGGACGCAGAGAGACAGAGACATGAAGCACATCCGCCCGGCGCCGAACACAGAGAGGCCGCAGCGCCGCATCAAGACTCCGCCCAGAACGATGCCCACGATGGAGAAGGGCAGAGCCACGCCCCCTGAGGAACCACAGGACATGGGTAAGACCTGGTTTAGTCCCGGTTTAGTCCCGGTTTAGTCCCGGTTTAGTCCCGGTCTAGTCCTGGTCTAGTCCTGGTCTAGTCCTGGTCTAGTCCTGGTCTTGTCCTGGTCTTGTCCTGGTCTTGTCCTGGTCTTGTCCTGGTCTTGTCCTGGTCTTGTCCTGGTCTTGTCCTGGTTTAGTCCTGGTCTAGTCCTGGTCTAGTCCTGGTCTAGTCCTGGTCTAGTCCCGGTCTAGTCCCGGTCTAGTCCTTGTTCAGTCCTGGTTTAGTCCTGGTTTAGTCCCGGTTCAGTCCTGGTCTAGTCCTGGTTTAGTCCTGTTTTAGTCCTGGTTTAGTCCTGGTCTAGTCCTGGTTTAGTACCGATCATCATGTTGGAGAAGGCTGTGGTTTGGCTGAATTGTCGCTCCATAAACTTGGGCATAAACGTGGCGAGTCCTGAGAGCAGCGCGGCGAGGTTCACCTGGGCCAGAACCACACACATGTAAACCGGAGAACGCAGAGTCCGGAGCGCTGTGCGTGGAAAACCTGGGAATACAACCGGAAACTCATCTGAGCATGGACACTAAAAACATTCCATGGAGCTGCATCTTTGACAAGTATAAACCCACAGACACAGCTCACCTGTGAGGCGCCGCGTACAAACAGGAAGTGATCATGAGCGCACTTCCTGTTTGTCATTTTGGTCTTAAATGTTCGTATTAACCCTCTACATGATCCTGGGGTTTTTATTTCACTATTGTGTCTGTAAATCAAGATATGAACATTAATAACAGACAAATCAGGTCCTTCTGTCCCCGAGGTCGCTCCTGTTAGCGTTAGCAACAGGTTTGATTGACAGTGTTGCTAAGTGACACTCCCTGATAAACCAGTGGTGCAGGCGGGAGGTTCAACAGCCTCACTTCAGATTGGCTCTTTGGTTGCTATGATACTCCTGATCGGAATTCCAAATATGGAACTGGGGATGGGGCGATATACGATAATATCGCTAATCGTGATCAAATGAGTCCGCAATTAATCATTTATGGCATTTTTTTAATCATCGTGATGGTCCCAGGATTATAATCGTCTTTACGGCCTCAGACAGCCTCGTGTTTCCGGTTTCCACACAATGTTTACATGTTAGCTCTGGTGGCTCTCTGTCATAGCGGTGAAACTCGTTAGCTTTGGGGCTGGTTCTTCACCGTCACTGTCGTGGCTCATGGGCAGTGGTTCTGCATCCGGATGATGTCACACATTTATATCCTCCACTCGAGACACCTTCTTTATTGGAGGATATAAAAGTCTGATGTGTGGAATTATTATGGATTTGAAAATCAAGACCCACAGGACGAGCCACCGATCTGCAGAGCCAAAGAAGTTACGGCTCCAAGGGAAACGTGAGCGACACAATCATCCTTAACTGACAAACTTGAGCCGAAAATATCCATCATAAGTAACACACCATGAGAAATAAACGATTAAATGTAGTTTGTGTTAGTTTGGATTTGTATGAACAATGACACGTGTTTGTGTCAACTTTGCTATTGCTAGCTAAGTACTAGCTAAGTGCTAGCTAAATACCATTTTGCACAGCAGAAAAAGGATAAAGGACATGATAAAGAATATGCTGGCATCACGACATGTCCTTTATCATGTCCTTTTTCTGGGGCTTTCTCAGGTTGGTTCATATTTTTTTTTTATAGTCAAGAGTTTTATAATTGACACATTCATTATTCATTGTTAATTTCACTTACAGCAAAAAAACAAAAAAAACAAAAACAAAAAAACAATAAAGTTGATTGCACAGACACCTACAAATTGCATGTTAATTGATGTTTTAGTGACTTTTAAAAAAAAAACTAAACCTTGGTTTAATAATTGTTGTGATAATATCGTTAATCACGATTATTTTGGTTTAAAAAAATTATCGTGAGTCTAAATTTTAATATCGTCCCACCCCTATGTGGAACTCGACTCCAGATTAGCCGCTATAACTTTAGCCTCCATGAGCTTCATTTGACTGAAGCTGAACTCTGTAGTTCACGTCTGAATACACAGAAATAAAACCACATGGGAAAAGAAAGTACAACCATTTACTGTCGAAATCACATTCCATTTTCTGAAGAAAGAGAATTTTTTATCATCGTGTGTTTTAGTGAACAGATCCAAGAACTCACGATGTTACAACACACATCTTAGTTTCAGTTTCCTTCTGTATTAAATTAGTTCCTTAGAATGTCAGGACGTCGTCTTAGACCCATCTGTTTTAAATATGAGTTCCTGAGAATGTTGTGACGTCGTCCCATCTGCACGGACTCTTCTGTGGCCGACGTGCCGAGGGATTTGTCAGAGGATTTATTAGCGCTTTTCTCTCATCTGGATTTAATCAAAGTTTGATTTTTTACTTGTTCTGCTGTTGTGGCGTTTTCATCCTCAGGTCCTGATCACTTTCAGCGAGAGCAACTCCAGACTGACGCTGTTAGCCAGTTATGGCTAGCAAACTATAAGTGTTAGCAAGCTATAAATGTTAGTGCGTTTAGCTGTTAGTGTGTTAAAGCTGTTTTCCGGTTATAGCTGTTAGCATGTTGTAGCTGTCAGCGGGCTGTAGCTGTTAGCGGGTTAGAGGCTGTTAGCGGGTTGTAGCTGTTAGCGGGTTAGAGGCTGTTAGCGGGTTGTAGCTGTTAGCGGGTTAGAGGCTGTTAGCGGGTTAGAGGCTGTTAGCGGGTTGTAGCTGTTAGCGGGTTATTGGCTCCCTACAGTGATGGTAACCGTGCATTATGTGTGTGTTTTTCTTACTGCGAATGAAGTCGCCCATCGTCTGCGGCGACCTGCTCTGAGGCGGTTTAACGGCCTCCTCTTCCTCCACCTGAAAACAACAGATTTACCTTAAAGTGGAACTAAACACCCAAACAAACATCTGCTAAACTGGGCAGTACCTGGAGGACTAAAGGGAGAGTGTGTGGGTATTGATACTTTTCAGCTGATGTCATTAATATTCATATAACACGTGACGCTAACTGTAGGCACTGCTCTCTCTGCTCTGTAGCTGCTGCTACAGCTGTTTTGTAATCAGAGCAGTGCTGTGTGATGTCACGGAGTACTTGAAATCGCAGAGGCCACTGGAGGCAGAACTCTTAAATTTTGGCATTTTTGACCAGAAAGCTGCGCATTTAGTGTTTAGTTCCATTTGAAACGGTTTTAGAGCTGCACTTAAAGGATCCACAGCTGCATTATTTCTGTGTTTATTTTATTTATTTTCTGTGGTTGAAACAAATAAAATAAACTGTTTATTTTTACTCCACATTCCTGATTTTGATCTTGCTGCTGTAAAACACATGGAGTCTACACACTTTTACTTGGCCTGGTTTAGTTTTGCTTTTGCCGGTTCAGTCCTGGTCTAGTCCCCGTTCAGTCCTGGTTCAGTCCCGGTCTAGTCCCGGTTCAGTCCTGGTTCAGTCCCGGTCTAGTCCCGGTTCAGTCCCGGTCTAGTCCCGGTTCAGTCCTGGTTCAGTCCCGGTCTAGTCCCGGTTCAGTCCTGGTTCAGTCCCGGTCTAGTCCCGGTTCAGTCCCGGTCTAGTCCCGGTTCAGTCCTGGTTCAGTCCCGGTCTAGTCCCGGTTCAGTCCCGGTTCAGTCCTGGTCTAGTCCCGGTTCAGTCCCGGTTCAGTCCTGGTCTAGTCCCGGTTCAGTCCCGGTTCAGTCCTGGTCTAGTCCTGGTTCAGTCCTGGTCTAGTCCCGGTTCAGTCCTGGTCTAGTCCCGGTTCAGTCCTGGTCTAGTCCCGGTTCAGTCCTGGTTCAGTCCTGGTCTAGTCCTGGTTCAGTCCTGGTCTAGTCCCGGTTCAGTCCTGGTTCAGTCCTGGTCTAGTCCCGGTTCAGTCCCGGTTCAGTTCCGGTCTAGTCCCGGTCTAGTCCTGGTCTAGTCCTCATTAGACCTTGTCCTGGCTCTGAGCCTTGCAGGTCCTGATCCGACATGTCAGGTCTTGCTTTAGACCGGGATCTCGTCCAAATTACACAAGAAAATCCAAATCTGAGCCAACTTTCACTTTCACCCGACGCTCCAGCTGCAGCTCATCACAGACGGTTCAGTCCCGGTTCATTTTGGGTCGAGAAACACGTGTAAAAAAAGTGAAATAAGTGTGTGCACGTGTGTCACCCGCAGACTCCAAATGAAGCTCGAGGCTAGAGCAGTTATGGCGGCTAATCGGCAACGAGGGACTATATTTCCAAGCGCAAAAACCAAAGAGCCAGTGAGGAACGAGGCTGCTGAAGGAAACGCGTCTTTGCTTAGTGCTCAGACCTGGACTCACCTCTGGGGGGAGCTCTCGAGGGAAGAACAGGATGGGCAGCGCCGTCAGAAACAGCAAACAAGACGCCAACAGGAAGCCGAGCCACCACGCCCCGACCCACCGGAGGTCCCCCGGCTCCAGAGTGACCTGGTCTAGAGGGACCGGGAACTGGTTTAGTTCTGATTCAGTTCTGGTTCAGTCCTGGTTCAGTTCTGGTTCAGTCCTGTCTCAGTCCTGTCTCAGTCCTGTCTCAGTTCTGGTTCAGTCCCGGTTCAGACCTCGGGGGACGGTGTTGAAGTCCACAAAGATCCTGAGCGTGAAGGCGCTGGTCATGAAGCCAAAAGCCGGTCCGATGGAGGTGACGGCGAGAAGGATCCCTGAGGAACAGAACCAGACCCACGTGAGACCGGGAACTACTGGAACCAAAGACCTAGAACCACAGATTGTATAAAGACGTGGACTAAGTCAGTGTGACGTCACCCACAGCGTTTGGCTCCCGTCAAATGACGCTCATCGAGGCTAGAAGTTATAGGAGCCAATTTGGAGCGTTTATATTTGGAATTCCGACTACATGGCAACCAAAGAGCCAATCAGGAGCGAGGCTGTAGTAGGTAATGCTCCTTCTCATCTGTTTAGCAGGGAGTGGGTACTTAGCGACGCTGTCAATCAAATGTGTTGCTAACGTTAGCAGGAGCGACCTTGAGGAAAGAAGGCTCGTGGATTTACAGACACAATAGTGAAATAAAAACCTCAGGATCATGTAGAGGGTTAATACATTTAAGACCAAAATGAGGAGAAAGGGGCAGTGGTTTTTCAATAGAAAGTGAATTGATGGAGAGTTGATGGAGCCAAAGTGCACCCACGATCACTTCCTGTTTGGAACGCCGTGGATCAGGACTCTTGGTCGAGTTCTGCTAAAGTCCAAAAACGTCCGTTCAATCCTGGTTCAGTCCTGGTTTTGTCCAAACACGTTCGCACACGTCGCGCGGGAAAACATCCGTCACCTGAGCAAAACCGGTTCAGACTCAGATCTGGATCTGGTTCGGTTCAATCTGAATCAGCGAATCACAAACAAACGTGTCTCAACAATAAACAACCAGGTCTGCGCCACATGACACAGGGAGAACACGGAACGATCCAGAAACACTGGGAACTGGACCAGGACCAGCTTACTGAGCCAGTCCTGGTTCAGTCCTGGTTCAGTCCTGGTTCAGTCCTGGTTCAGTCCTGGTTTAGTCCTGGTTTAGACCTGGTTCAGTCCTGGTGGTAAAGACGACATTTCCAAAATCTAAATTTTTGTCAAATATTTACAGGATCAAATTCAAACACCCGCTCATCTCCATGGAAATGTTTATCTCCCGGCAACAGGCCAAGTCACAAGTCAGATCTGTGGAGACTCGCCCGCTGACAGTAACAATACTTTTTATTTTTCAAAGTATTTTTGAAATAAAGCGCCTCTAACTGAATAAATCCTTTTTAATGCCATACTGTGGAACATTCCAGGTAAAGCAGTGACATCTCCACGGAGACGAGACACATTTAAATAAAGCGACTGCGTTACCGAGGTAGAGGGGCGAGTTGCGTTTGCTGGCGTAGTCGTCGATGTAGGAGATGCCGAACGGTTGGATGGGCACCGCGCCGATGCCCAACAGCAGCTGTCCCAGTAACAGCAGCGGGTACGCCCCCTGGTGGCCACTCCCCTCACGCACACTACAGCCCGGGTCAAACGCCACGGACCCGTTCACCCGGCACAGACTGGAGCGGTTACCCTGAGCTGAGGGGAGAAGCAGGGTTAGACCGGGTTTAGACCGGGTTTAGACCGGGTTAGACCGGGTTTAGACCGGGTTAGACCGGGTTTAGACCGGGTTTAGACCAGGTTTAGTCCTGGGGCAGTATTAACAGTAGTACTGCAGTAATAATAGGGGTAGTAGTACTCACCTCTGTCCTGGTCCGCGTACATGTAGTAATATAGTAGTAATAGTAGTAGCAGCAGTAGTCAGTAGTAATACTGCAGTAGTACTCACAGGTGTCTCTGTCCGTGTACTCGTACGGCTCGTACAGGAAGTGGGGCGTGGCCATGAGGAGCGCGGCGGCGGCGGCTAAACTGGCTCCTCCGGCGATGAAACGCGGCCTGTGAACCCGACTGCCCCAGAAACTCACAAACACGATCAGCAGAGTGTTACCCACCTGAAACAGACCCAGACCGGGTTTAGACCGGGTTTAGACCTGAAACAGACCCAGACCGGGTTTAGACCGGGTTTAGACCTGAAACAGACCCAGACCGGGTTTAGACCTGAAACAGACCCAGACCGGGTTTAGACCGGGTTTAGACCTGAAACAGACCCAGACCGGGTTTAGACCCTCGTGGTCACTTCCTGTTTGGCGGCTGTAGCAGGTTTGTCTTTGCTCGTTTAAACAGACTGTGGTTTAAACCAGGAGAGTCAAACACAGAGGGTCAAAAGTTTAAACTGAACAAATGAACACCAGAAACCGGGCATCAGTGTAGGGCTCAGGGTTTGAGCATTTGACCCGTCCTCCAGTGTCTCTGGGTTTAACCTCAGTGGGACCATCTCCAGATCTTGGTCTAGTCTTGGTCAGGACCTGAGCTGGAGGATTTGACCATGTGTCAGTTTTGGGTTGTAGTCTCAGTCCTGGCCCCAGTCTTGGTCCTGGCCCCAGTCTTGGTCCTGGTCCAGTCCTGGTCCGGTCTTGGTCCCAGTCCTGGTCCGGTCTTGGTCCCAGTCTTGGTCCTGGTCCAGTTCTGACCTCGTTGAAGGCGGCCAGCAGCCCGGCTCTCTGGCTGGACAGACCATAGCGCCTCTCGATGGTGGAGATGGAGCTCTTCATGTATCCAGAGACGAGCAGCTGAGCGAGCTGCAGAGCGCTATGACACAACACAAAGAACTGAAGAGAAACAAAACATCAGCACGAAGAACTGAAGAGAAACAAAACATCAGCACGAAGAACTGAACATAAGGAGGCAGTAGAGAGCAGGTATTTTACTTCTATGTATTATCTGTAACATCATATTTAATTCCTCTTGCTTCATTTTATTGTTTTTAAAAACGCAAGTTTCATTTTCCTTTCTGACGCTCTGAGTTTCCCTTTGCTCTCTGTGCTAAGCCCCTCCCCCTTCAGAGCACTATCACAACACAATCAGCTGCATCCCACTAATGAAACTACGTCACATCACACCAGGTTTGTGAAGTCGTAGTGCACAGTTTGTATCATGTGTTTGTTTATTTATGGAGGATTGTCGTGTGGAGCGTGGGTGATTTGACTTGTGGGTGGAGCCTTGTACAGATATGTACTGCTAACTGTAAGGAGGGTTTAAATAGGGCCCAGGAGAGATCTCTAGATGACTCAAACTCAAACTTCTTCATGTTTTTGACGATGGAACAAAGGTATAACATGGTAGCCACAGCCGCCCTGGGGCAGACTGACAGAGGTGAGGCTGCCAGTCTGCGCCCTCTGACCCCGAGCGACACATTCACACACGGCCAAAGAACAGTGTCAGACCTTGACGCTCCTGAAGAGGCTCCGCGGCGCAGGGTTCACGGCGGCCATCTTGAATCCAGGTGTTTATGACATCACAGCTCTGAGGAGAGAGAGAGACTACTCGAGTAAAAGTAGTGATACTGCAGAGAGAGAGACTACTCGAGTAAAAGTAGTGATACTGCAGAGAGAGGGAGTACTCGAGTAAAAGTACTGATACTGCAGAGAGAGGGAGTACTCGAGTAAAAGTACTGATACTGCAGAGAGAAGTAATCGACTTAAAGCGCTGACAAGTCACAGGGGGCGTGTCACAGGGGGCGTGTCACAGTGGGCGTGTCACAGGGGGCGTGTCCTGGTGGAGGTTAAACGGGGGCAAATCGACAAAATGGCGTCTTGAAAATACAACTTCAGAGGCTCAATGAGAAGAAACGACGAGAACATGAATAAACAGTTTGACCAACGGCAGATTTAAGTTTGACTTTTTTGATACAGTTTCTGGGGGAAAATGAATTTCCACATTGATGAGGAAAAAAAACGCGGCTTGGATGAGCAGCCAAACGTCTTCACTCCTGCATTTGTCCAGTTGACAGATTTCGTTGACACTTCGTCTTTTGTCGTTTCCTGAATCGACCGTTATGGAACCTACAACACAAAGTTCTACAAAACGACCCCAAAATCGACTTAAATCTGCCCCAGGACGACTTTCCCCATTCAAAAGACTCCTCTGGTCTGGACTTTGGGCCTGAGGCGGGTCAAACGTCTGGGGATAAATAAACTGGGATCACAGTGTTTTGAGAGACCGCTCCACACACTGGAATTCTTCACATTCCGATGTCACTTTTCCCTCTTCCCTTTGTGCCCGGAACTTTTTACAGAGACCGGAGCCACAGAAGGACACGTGGGAATCTGGTCTTTAGTACAAGAAGAAAACGCCACATGAGCTGGTCAGGAGAAAAGTGACAGTAAAAATAATGACATGTAGTAGTAGTGGTATTTGTAGTAGTAGCAGTAGCAACAGTGGGAGCAGCAGTAGTAGTAGCTGTAGTAGTAGCAGTAGTAGTAGTAGTAGTAGCAGCAGTAGTAGCAGTAGTAGTAGTAGTAGTAAGTAGTAAACACCACATAAACTGGTAAAGGGGAAAGAGGAAACAGTGACAGTAACAGCCAAAGTAATACTTTGTACCTAGTAGTAGTAGTAATAGTAGTCGTAGTATTAGTAGTATTTAAAGTCTAAGTTTAAGTAAAAAATCTTAGTGGACTTACTTGCAGAAAATTCCCAGGTCTTGGTCCTGACTGAGTCCTGGTCGAGACCTGGTCGAGTTCTGGACCTGCAGCAGACGGATCTGGGACTTGATGTTGTTGAAGTTTGTTTCCTGGGTGGACTCCAGTGATGTCAGGAGGAGCCAAGAGATAAGGAGAAGGAGGGAGGGAAGGAGGGAAGGAGGGAAGGAAGGAAGGAGGGAGGGAAGGAAGGAACACAACCAAGAGACCTGCTTTAGTCCTGGTTTAGTCCTGGTCTAGTCCTGGTCTAGTCCTGGTCTAGTCCTAGTTAAGTCCTAGTTTAGTCCTAGTTTAGTCTTGGTTTAGTCCTGGTTCAGATTTGATTTTGACTTGTCTTCTGGTTTGGTTTAGATCAGTTTAGAGCCGTTTTGAAACCAGGACTAAACCAGGTCTAAACCAGGTCTAAACCAGGTCTAGATCAGGTCTAAATCGGGTCTAAATCAAGGATAAAATCATAATCATATTTGTTGCAAAGTCCAGTTTTAACAACATTACATAAAACATGAATCACTGACCTAGTTCCACTTTGAACCTCGTGTTTTTAGTTTGTTGAATCTTCAGAGGCTCCATGGCGCCCCCTGGTGGTCAACTGGATTTATACATGTATGATGCAGAGGAGAGGGGCAGAGGAGCAGAGGAGCAGGGGGGCAGAGGAGGAGAGGGTCAGAGGAGAGGAGCAGAGGAGAGGGGCAGAGGAGCAGAGGGGCAGAGGGGCAGAGGAGGAGAGGGTCAGAGGAGAGGAGCAGAGGAGAGGGGCAGAGGAGCAGAGGGGCAGAGGAGCAGAGGGTCAGAGGAAGAGAGGGGCAGAGGAGCAGAGGGTCAGAGGAGCAGAGGGTCAGAGGGTCAGAGGAGCAGAGGAGACACTAAACACATTTATTACTTGAACTTGTCTTTATTAAAAATATCTTCATCAAACTCAATCATTTCTTCACAAACTTCACGATGAACTTTTGTCGTTACAACAAAACGTCATAATTCTACAAAAATATCTTATTTTCCAGCTCCACATTCGAACGACACTCGAAAGAAAAAAACAATCATAACTCAGAAATAAACATGAATCATAAAAGAATAAACACGTCCACGGACGCGGGCGGCCATTTTGAATCTGCCATTGTCTGGTTTACTTTAGAAATAAACCAACAGAACTGATTTTGAGCGTTTTCTTATGAGTCATGGGTTTAGTCCTGGTCTAGACCCGGATCCAGACTAGTCCTGGTTTAATCCTTAGTCTTTAGTCCCTAGTTTAGACCCGGACCTAAGCCGGGACTAAACCCAGTCTTAAAATTCACTGTCATTGTAAAAGTCTATTGTTTATGACGTGACCTCCATTTTCAAATCCACTTAAATTTAAATTTGTTTCCTTCCTTCTCATTGGTGGATTCTCGAGTCCTCGGCTCTGATTGGCTCGTTTGGATCATAAATATTTTTACATCCACAGAAGAAAAGTTCACCTGTTAAAGCTGCACTATGGAACATTTCTGGTGGAGGGTTGGCAATAGACTGATCTGTCGACCAATTACAGGCTGCCAAACGTCATCTCCATGGAGATGAGTAAGATTAATGCCATAATGTGGAACATTCCAGGCAAAACGACATCATCCCTGTACACGTGCACATCTGCCCCGTCACCAGAGACTGTTGGGTTAAAGACGCAACATGGAACTTTTACAAATGGAGGGTCAGCCACTTTCATGTCTCCAAGGTGAAGTTAATGCTTTGTCTGAAATGTTCCAGAATATGGCATTAAACTCTGTCGCATTTGTTTAGATCACAGATGTTTTTAATGCACAAAAACGTCATGAAAAACATTATTACTGTGAACTGGCTCGCCACTCCAAAGATCTGACCTGTACCATGACCTAGTGGCACCACCAGCCTCCAGAAAAGTTCCACACTGCTGCTTTAAAGCTGTAGCAGTGGAGACGCTCTCGTGCCCAGAGCAGATCCTGGTTTCTGCTCGTGTGAAGACGTGTTTTGTGGAGTTTAAGTTAAGACTCTGTTGCTGTGTTTAACAGTCTAGTACTGACGTTTATTCAAAGTCACGTCTCATTGGTGGGTTTCGTTTCCTGGTCCCGCCCTCACAGCGCTCCCATTGGCCGCGCTCCCGTCGGCCGCGCTCCTATTGGCTGAGGACGAGCTGCCGCAGGTAGGACTGCGTGAGCCCCCTCAGCTCCTCCAGGGTGTAGTCCTCGGGCATGGGCAGACGGCTGATGTGAGGGGCCAGGTGCACCAGAGGAGCGCCCCCCGATGGAGACTCCCCGAGGTGCAGAGACACCACCACGCGCAGGATGTTCGCCAGACGCTTCGCCATCTCTGTCAAAACACAGCGAGGAGGTTGTGGGTCAGACTCCTGATCTGCCTGAGTGGGGGAGGGTCACGTGACGGCCGCGGCGGACCGTGTGACCCCGTGCTCTCACCTGATTGGGCGAGGCGGTCCTTGGCGCAGTGGCAGGGCAGTAGTTCTATTCTCCCGCACAGAGACGTGACGTCGGTGTAGAGACGCTCCAGCTCGTACCCGCTGTCGCCCCCTTCAGACTGAGACGAGAGTTTGAGACGGTGCATTTAAAAGTTATTCACAGTGAGAAGCGACACAAACATGAGAGGGTCAAAGGTCAGAGGTCAGGAGCACTCAGGAACATTTACTTGAGTAAGTTTTTAAAGAAATGGTTCAATCATCATACTTTTACTCCTACTCGAGTCATATACTGTGCAGTGTTGCAGTACTTACTCGAGTAAAGTCGTGTTCCTCTGAGTCTAAAGTGTCTGGAGTTTAATGAAACAAAATTAAATGATCTGAACTTTTGCGTTTGTGGCTCCTTCAGATCTGATTCAGTTTGGCTCATTTTTCTGGCTCTTTAAAAGACAAAACATGAAATAATGAACCAAATGTGGTATTTTCAAATTGTTCTGACACTACAGTTACTCTTCAAGTTACTCTTTCTTGAGTAGTACTTTTACAAAAATACTTTTACTTCCAGTTCGAGATTTGAACTTTTCTTTTTTAAGTGAGTGTCGTTCAGCTCTGGTCAGACGCTGCTGGACACTGCCTTATATCTGAAGTAACTTGAGTACTTTTCCCAAATACTTTAGTAATTTCTTAGACCACTACTTTGTACTTTTATTTGAGTACTGTTATTTTGAAGTAACATTACTCTTAGCGTTTTAATCAGAGCCATGTAACAAACACAAAGTCCCACGTCTGCTCCAAACCACAGACTTTTACAGACGACCAGACCTCAGCGTCAGAACTGACCACTGACCACCAGGACAGAAACCACATTAAACTGAGTCAGAGGGAGGAGAGCGCCACCTGCTGGATGTGCTCCAAAGTCTTCAGGACCCTGATGTAGTCCAGGAACAGTCTCCCCGTGCAGTCCCAGTCCTGGATCACTGCGCTGCGTCCAGGGACACTCAGGCCCTCCAGGAACTCCAGCAGGAAGTCCAGGTTTTCATTTATGATGCAATCTGTGAAGAGGGGGGGAGGGAGGGAGAGCGGGGGAAGAGACATGGAGGAGAGAGGGAGGAGAAGAAAGACAGGAGACAGAGGGAGAAGGGAGAGAGAAGACAGACTCTCATTTGTTTGTGGCTATCAGTTTCTTTTTGGCACCATCTTGAGGACTTTCCCATTCAAAACACAGAATATAATAGTGAAGACTGAATGACCCCTGACCCCTGCTTACCCGAGGCGAGGTGGCGGGTGAGGGTGCGGTGGCACTGGCTCCACTCCCCGGCCCTGTACAGGTGCAGCGCTTGTCTCCGGGGGTCGTTGAGGCTCTTGGCCCTCAGAGCTTTGGCCTGATGGATCCACGGCTCCGGGATCAACAGAGTCTGAGTCAAGAAACGCTCCCGCCGCAGTGACTCCTCTGTGTCCACCAGGGGGCAGTGTAACTCCAGCATCAGACGCACCGCACGCTCACGCTCACTGAGGAAGAAGAGGGTCTGCAGTAGTATCTGTAGTACATGAGGCTGTGTATATGCAGTAGTGTTTGTAGTACCTGTGGTTGTGTATATGCAGTAGTACTTGTAGTACCTGTGGTTGTGTATATGCAGTAGTACTTGTAGTACTTGTAGTACCTGTGGTTGTGTATATGCAGTAGTACTTGTAGTACCTGTGGTTGTGTATATGCAGTAGTACTTGTAGTACCTGTGGTTGTGTATATGCAGTAGTACTTGTAGT
Organism: Periophthalmus magnuspinnatus; assembly: GCF_009829125.3. Classification (NCBI taxonomy): domain Eukaryota; kingdom Metazoa; phylum Chordata; class Actinopteri; order Gobiiformes; family Gobiidae; genus Periophthalmus; species Periophthalmus magnuspinnatus. Next base: position 1,196,325 of record NC_047139.1, on the reverse strand, counting down.
ACTTGTAGTACCTGTGGTTGTGTATATGCAGTAGTACTTGTAGTACCTGTGGTTGTGTATATGCAGTAGTACTTGTAGTACTTGTAGTACCTGTGGTTGTGTATATGCAGTAGTACTTGTAGTACCTGTGGTTGTGTATATGCAGTAGTACAAATACTCCCAGGTGCCACAGTCCTTCTTTCTCCAGGACGGCGCAGTAGGACGTGTGCAGCGTCCCCACGCTCCACTCGGACACATGACTGTAGCCCAGAGCGTCCAGCACCGTCCACAGGAGCCAACTCAGCCTGAAGTCCAGTCTGTGAGGACACACGGTCAGAGGGTCCAGGAGCGGGGACAGGGGGTGGTGCCTGTGGACAGAGGGGACAGTGGGGTCCACACTGATCAAAGTCTCTGTACTGCAGTACACACACGCTGCCAGCAGGGGGAGCTGTGTTACCTGTCGCTGTAGAGCTTCAGCAGGTGGAAGCAGAGGTCATACAGAGGTCGCTGGTTGGACTCCTCCTCCTCCTCCTCGTCTAAACACTCAGACTCCAGGTACGGAGGGAGAGGAGGACAGGTGTACCTCCCCCCGTCAGCACAGCCCTGACACAAAACACACACGTCAGAGGAAACGTTCACGACGATCAGAGATCGACTGGGTTTGTGCGACACTCCAAACTCAGACACGTTTATCATTCAGTGATTAGGATCAATACTCTAATCTGATTGGTCTGCCAAGCAGTGGGCGGGGCCTATGACACATGAGGAGCGACTCAACACGTCACCACACTGTACGGGATTTACTCAAATACAATCCACTCAGTCCCGTCCGGGACAACGACCTCATCACAGTCATGTGACTGACCTGGAAGGCGTCCTGGTACAGCCTCAGGGCGTCCGACACGGAGGCGGTGGGCGGGAGCATGTACCACAGGTGAACAGCCAGACTGCGCTTCCAATCCAACTCTGAGCACACGTTTACAGACAACTCTGAGGACTGCCACACCTGAGGAGGAGGAGAGGAGGAGGAGGGGAGGAGAGAGGGGAGAGAGGAGAGGGGGAGAAGAGGAGAAGGGGAGAGAGAGGAGAGCGGGGGAGGGGAGAGAGGAGGAGGAGAGAGAGGGGGAGGAGGAGAGAGATGAGGAGAGAGGAGGAGGAGAGGAGGAGGGGAGAGAGGGGGAGGAGAGAGAGAGGAGAGAGGGGGAGGAGAGAGAGAGGAGAGAGGGGGAGGAGAGGAGGAGGGGAGAGAGGGGGAGGAGAGAGAGGAGAGAGGGGGAGGAGGGGGAGGAGAGAGAGAGGAGAGAGGGGGAGGAGGGGGAGGAGAGAGAGGGGGAGGAGGGGAGAGGAGAGGGGGAAAGAGAGAGGAGGAGGAGAGAGAGGAGAGAGAGGGGAGAGAGAGGGGAGAGAGGGAGGAGGAGAGAGAGAGGGGAGAGAGGGGAGAGAGAGGGAGGAGGAGGAGGGGAGAGGAGAGAGGAGGAGGAGGGGAGAGAGGAGAGAGGAGGAGACAGGAGGAAGAGAGAGAGAGGAGCATGAGTGAGTGTGTCACTGTTCTCATGGTGTGTATGTCTTGTGTTGTGTATGTGCGTTGTGTGTGTATTGTCGTACTGCTCTCCCTGACAGCAGGGTGTGCGTTGTGTGTGTGTTGAGTGTGTGTTGTGTGTGTGTTGTATGTGTGTTGTGTGTGTGTTGTGCGTTGCGTGTGTGTTGTGTTGTTGTCGTACTGCTCTCCCTGACAGCAGGGTGTGTGTTGTGTGTGTTGTGTGTATGTTGTGCGTTGCGTGTGTGTTGTGTTGTTGTCGTACTGCTCTCCCTGACAGCAGGGTGTGTGTTGTATGTGTGTTGTGTGTGTGTTGTGCGTTGCGTGTGTGTTGTGTTGTTGTCGTACTGCTCTCCCTGACAGCAGGGTGCAGATCCTCAGTCGTTCCTCTGACACGTAGCTGTCTGTTTCCATTCTGTTCCAGTCTGTGAGCTGCAGGGACAGCAGGTCTCTGCAGAGCTGAGAGCCCAGAGCCTGAGACAGCAGCAGGGACAGTCTGTGGTCTCCTGGACAGAAGAAGAAGGTCAACCTCTGTGGACAAACACTGACCTCAGTTTATCTGGAGACAGTTGTTTTTCCTCCACACACTGATCTGATGCAGTGAATCCACTGGTCCAGATTCACCTGCTGCAGTGACACAGATCTGGACAGTTTTGTCAGTTACAGGTGCAGACTGAGTCAGCTCTGTGTCTCAGTGGGGCTGGGTTGTTATTTGTGTTGTGGAATTGATGTCATTTTTAAAGCCCTGAACCTTTTCATTAAAGATACTTCAAACTCACTGCACTTAGATGTTAAATTAGTTCTAACGGCAGTGGAGCTGGAGGTTTGTTAATCTGTTTATGAGAGTTGTTACTGCAACTTCCAATAATGTCAGAAAAATCCCTCTCCCTTGTTCTACATAAACTGTGGTTGTACATGTGCATCTTTTCTCTGTAAATCTCATAATGAACCTGTAGTTCAGATAAGTCACTTCTCTCTGGTCAGATTGTGTTAAATCAAAGCTCAGATTCAAGTCTAACTCGAGTAACAGCTTCAGACAGAGAAGTGCCTACAGTTAGAATCACAGCCCCAGGGAACGGTGATATCAGCAGGAATGTGTGTTTTAAGTGTCTGTGCAGTGTAAACCACCTCAGCCTGGACAGTAATAGTAGTGGTAGTGGTAGTAGTAGTAGTAGTGGTAGTGGTAGTAGTAGTAGTAGTAGTAGTAGTAGTAGTAGTAGTAGTAGTAGTAGTAGTAGTAGTAGTAGTAGTAGTAGTAGTAGTAGTAGTAGTAGTAGTAGTAGTAGTAGTAGTAGTAGTAGTAGTAGTAGTAGTAGTAGTAGTAGCCTGAGTATCCTTGGCAGTATCTGTAGTATTTCAGCAGTAGTACCGTGTTTCTGTGCGAGCTGGCAGGCCTGGCTGATGCAGTTTCCCGTGAGGAGGCTGAAAATGGCGTCCGCATGTCTGCCCTGGGACAGAGACACTTCCCGCTCCACTCTGCAGAGGGCGCCGCGAGCCAGCCACGAGGAGAAGGCGCGGCGTCGGAGGAGCTGCTGCTGGTACTCTCCCACGGGGAGGTCCTGGCCCGAATCCTGGTCCATGTCCCGGTCCAAGTCTAGACCCGCGTCCTGGTCTGAAGGCGAGAGGCGACCCCACAGAGCCTCACACAGAGTCCAGGCCTCTCTCCAGTCGTTCAGGACGGCTGCAGCAGAAACGAGAATATGAGACGGGTCCGAAGTCCCCCGGGTCCGAAGTCCCCCGGGTCTGAACTCCCCCCAGGTCTAAACTCCCCCCCGGGTCTAAACTAAACTCCCCCCGGGTCTAAACTAAACTCCCCCCCGGGTCTAAACTAAACTCCCCCCGGGTCTAAACTAAACTCCCCCCGGGTCTAAACTCCCCCCGGGTCTAAACTCCCCCCGGGTCTAAACTCCCCCCAGGTCTGAACTCCCCCCAGGTCTGAACTCCCCCCAGGTCTAAACTAAACTCCCCCCCGGGTCTAAACTAAACTCCCCCCGGGTCTAAACTCCCCCCGGGTCTAAACTCCCCCCAGGTCTGAACTCCCCCCAGGTCTAAACTAAACTCCCCCCCGGGTCTAAACTAAACTCCCCCCGGGTCTAAACTCCCCCCGGGTCTAAACTCCCCCCGGGTCTGAACTCCCCCCGGGTCTGAACTCCCCCCGGGTCTAAACTAAACTCCCCCCCGGGTCTAAACTAAACTCCCCCCCGGGTCTAAACTAAACTCCCCCCGGGTCTAAACTAAACTCCCCCCGGGTCTAAACTCCCCCCAGGTCTAAACTCCCCCCAGGTCTAAACTAAACTCCCCCCGGGTCTAAACTCCCCCCGGGTCTAAACTCCCCCCGGGTCTAAACTAAACTCCCCCCGGGTCTGAAGTCCCCCCAGGTCTAAACTCCCCCCGGGTCTGAACTCCCCCCGGGTCTAAACTCCCCCCGGGTCTGAACTCCCCCCGGGTCTGAACTCCCCCCGGGTCTAAACTCCCCCCGGGTCTAAACTCCCCCCGGGTCTAAACTAAACTCCCCCCGGGTCTAAACTAAACTCCCCCCGGGTCTAAACTCCCCCCAGGTCTAAACTCCCCCCCAGGTCTAAACTCTGTGGCACTTTTTTTTTTTTTTATAATCGTAAGAATCACAGTTAAAACATCAGACAGACGCCCGTCCCCGTGTGACTTACGCTGGACAGAGCCGTGCCTCTCGCTGACCTCTGCTGCCCACTGTGCGTACTCGTGCAGAGCGGCGACTCCGTTCTGAGGCTGCACAAACGGACAGCGCTCCGAGCTCACGATCCTGCAGTGCTTCAGACAGATCTCCAGGGGGCGCTCCAACACGGCCTCACGGAGCTCCTGGGCTTCAGAAGAGTCCAGAGCTGAGTCCAGACCCGAGTCTAGAACCTGAACCTGCTCCAGGCTCACTTTGTACAGAGAATCTGACACGCTGAAGACCAGAGGAAACAAAGGAGAGTTAGTCTACAGCAGAAATAATCGATTTACTACAGATACTAATCAATACTAAAACTAGTATCGAACCTAGATATTCATTTGAGTATTGATACAAAAAAACTCATTCACAGAACAGAAATGAACCTTTACTCAATCTGTTTATACTGATGTGTCTGTTTCACACCATCGACCTACGGCACACTGAAGTACACACACGTAACACACACGTAACACACACATGTAACACATACGTACCACACACATAACACACACAGAAGTACATTTCCTGTTCAAAATCACAGTACATTCTCTACAGACACAGTGAAATCAGAATCAGTATCGAGTCTGTTCCTTGGTGTTGAAATGGAGTTTGAAGTTTTAGTATCGTGATTCAGAATGAAACTCCCTAAATATGAAATTCAAACACAAAATAAAATACCATTATATCTGAAGTGTAATACATCCACATAAGTACTTTCTTTGAGCCAACACTTTTACACACTTCATGTCATCTTCATGTTTCTATCGTCTACATTTCCCAAACGTCCTGTGATGAAGCTGAGCTCACGTTTTGTGTGTGGATCGTGGCAGGAAGCTGTAGTCAGGGTCTTTGTCCAGGACTTTGGACTCGGCGCTCAGGGTCTGACCCGAGTGAACCAGAGTCCAACCGGGACCCCAGCCCACTCTGAAGGAGCGTCCATGAAACAGCCCAGCGTCCATCAGCAGAGAGCCCTGGAGAGAAGAGAGACAGACAGTCCTGGTTTGGTCCTGGTTTGGTCCTGGTTTGGTCCTGGTTTAGTCCTGGTGTGGTCTTTTATTTATGACAAACTGAGCTTTAGTTTTGCCACAGACTGGGTCGTTTTTAGAGGCCAGTGTCTTTTCTACAATGTTAAACTAGTCCAGAACCTCCAGTCCCATATGAAAGGTTCATCTCTGAGTCCTGATTTAGAGTAAGGACGTCAAAATACAGTTTTTCAGATCCGATGCTTAAAATATTTGTGATTGCTGATACTGATTTATTTATAAACAATGAAGGATTCCATGGTGAATTTGTGCCCAGTTGAATAAAATGATGACACAGTCACATTAAACATGCTCTAATGTTTCTAAAGTGCGTTCATCATATTATTTATGTTTGAGGCCATAAAAAGACAAAAGCCTGAAGCACAAGGCGACGTAACATACAATAAATTACCTCTGCGACGTCTTCACAGAGCCTTAAAATAAATAAATACAGAGAAATAAATGTCTGTCATTAATAATGTTTTAGAGCCGCCTCAGTCTGTGTGTGAGCTGCTCTGGATGTTAGCATTAGCATTAGCGACAGTCACATGGACGAGGCCGATCTATTCACCAACTCTGAGCCAAGCCAATGCTCTAAAAACACTTAAATCGGCGGCAGATACCGATACCAGTATCAGAATATCCCTAGTTTTATGTCCTGGTCCAGACCTGATCTAGTCCTGGTCTAGTCCCGGTTCAGTCCCGGTCTAGTCCTGGTCCAGACCTGATCTAGTCCTGGTTTAGTCCCGGTTCAGTCCCGGTCTAGTACCTTGTTGTAAGTGACAGACTCCTTCAGTGGCACAGGGCCTCCCAGTCTCCTCGCACCCACCGTCCTGATTTTGAGATTCTCCTGAGGTCGAGAGGCGAGGGAGGTGATGGAGGGGAGGGAGGGGAGAGAGGGCGGAGCCAGGCTCTTTGGGGGGGTCCAGAGGGGCGGTCCAGTGAGAGGGCGGGGCACAGACGGGTGAAGGAGGGAGGGGGAGCGCGGCGAGTCTGACAACTGAGAGAGGAAACGGGTCTGTAGAAGTCCTCCCACTGAAAGAGAAACAGAGTCACACAGAGTTACACACAGAGTTACATGCGTGTGTGTGTGTGTGAGGGGGTGAGTGTGTGTGTGTGAGCGTGTGTGTGAGCGTGTGTGTGTTACCTGAGGGCCGGCCCTGGGCTCCGGGCAGCACTCTGGGAGATGACGCCTCATGGGAGAGCTTCAGTCTGGGCTCCTCAAACATGTCGACAGCCTCCTCCTCCGCAAACAGAGACGCCTTCATGATCTGCAGCAAACACAAGCGTCAGATGCCCTCCCGTCTCTGTGTGTGTCAGATGCCCTCCCGTCCTCCTGTATCTGTGTGTGTCAGATGCCCTCCCGTCCTCCTGTGTCTCTGTGTGTGTCAGATGCCCTCCCGTCCTCCTGTGTCTCTGTGTGTGTCAGATGCCCTCCCTCCTGTGTCTGTGTGTGTCAGATGCCCTCCCTCCTCCTGTCTCCCTCTGGTGTTAGATAAAGTTACTCTGCAGATGTTGCGGTTGGACAAAAACAGCGTGAGAATGGAGTCTGTGGGCACCTGTAGCGTGTGGGGGTTGATTCCCAGGGACGTGGCGATTTGGGCGGAGCCTGAGATGGCGGCGTGCTCCGAGTGGCCGTTGTCCCCGCCGCACACTTCCTGTTCGTCTGGGCTTTCCGAGGGCAGGGGCTGCGTGATGTCGGCCATGTCACTGTCCAACTCCAGAGCTGGGGGGGCGCAGGGCTCCGGGGCCACAGCCGACTGGGGACAGAGACGAGCCAACGTCAGGAGAAAACTAGCGGCAGTTTTGCTCATAAAAGGTTGAGATGTGCGTTTTAAAGAGAAACATTGACGAGTGAAACCTGTGTTTGTGGCGCCCCCTGCTGCTGGCCCACAGGAGGAACAGGGCCCATAGTCTTGAGCTTCTTTGGGTCGAGTTTAAGCGGCACTTCCTCGTCTTCGTCCGAGTCCTGAAGTCCGTACTTAGAAAAGTGAGAGACCTGAGAAAGAGAGAGAGAGGTTTAAAAAAACAATTACTTTTAACATAATACATCTGAGGATTTTTCGTTCATCAACATTTCCTGGGGGTGTGACGCTAACTGTAGGCACCACTCAAAATAAACCTCGCTTTAAAGTCTAACAAACCTCAAATTAACACAATCTGACCAGAAAGAACAGGTTTGGTTCAGGTGAGCTGATTTGTGCTGCTAAACAAGTCAAACCTCTCAAATAACATTACAGTCATGATCTGAACGCTGTGGGTCACTCAGTCTGTTTCTTTACAGTCTGGCGTCTACACAGCCCTGTCCCACATGTTTCATAGATGTGTATTTTGAGGGCGGTTTTACAACAAACTGCAGGACAAAGCTCGTCTAATGAAGTTATATTGTTTGTGTGAGTTTCTGTGTAGAACCTTTTCCTCACCTCAAAGACCCAGGAGCCGGTCTCGGGCCTGTACTCGAGGAAGCGCGCCCCCTGTCTGCGGGAGGCCTTCTCCAGCCGTCCCTCGTAGTTCATCTCTGAGAGACGCTCGGGGCTGCGGATCTGTGAACACGTGGTCTTGTTGTTTGGCCACACGCCGTCCAGTGTCACCTCCGCTCGCCTGTAGGGGGAGCACAGAGTCAGCAGCAGTAGGAGGAGGAGGAGGAGGAGGAGGAGCTTCTACCCTGAGGCCATAAGTCCTGGTTTAACAGGAGTGCGTTAAGGACCACCTAACTCTTCTCCTCTACGGAATTAAAGCATTCACTAGGGCTGTGAAGATCATGTTAATCTGAATTTTGTTTACGTTTGACTTTTCAGAACAATAAGTTCACACGTGGTTCTGTCACAGCGCTCAGTTAAGTCTAGTTAAGTTTAGTCTGAGATGGAGATGGCTTCACATCACACATTCAAAAAGCAGCTTTAGTGCAAAATGTGCAGATAAACTTCTAAACTCCACACTGACCCTGCAGAGCACAGGGGCCTATGGGCTCTAGTTTCTCTAATAAAAGTCTGCAGAGAAGCTAACAGCTAGCATGACGTTCTGCTAACAGCTACTCATAGATGTGCTCTTATACCAATATTATCTCCCACCCTGTCACAGAAAAATATGTAACTAAATAAGTCGCCCTGCAGTTCTGCACATTGATTTGATGTGAAGGTAAAATGTGTAGTCAAACTTAAAGATGCATCGGCTCGTGAGCCTCAGAATCGCGACCAGATTCTCACCGCTGTATTTACTGAAAGGGTTTGTTGTGTTTGTGCTGATACTACACTGTGTGTGTCTGTGGCAGACGGTGGTTCTCATCTCTATTTGTAACACCTCAGATGGTTCTGCGCTCACTTCACCCTGACAAAAACACCAATGAGCTCATGTATGACAGACGCTGCGGTGGTGTGATTAAAGCTGCTCTATCTGTATACGGCCGAGCAAAAGACAATGTTTCAGTGTTTCCTCTGGGCCCAGAGTGTTGACGGTGCTGATACTTGAATGTGAATGATTTTATTAGTTAATTATTATTAATAACAATATCATTATCACACAGTCATTATCTAGGCCCAATCAATGTCATATTGCAGTGATTAATCTTAAATATTTATGTCAAAGTTAGAGATTATATATTTTTTTTTACCAATTTAAAATAAACGTTTTTACTCTGGCCTTTTAACTCTGATGAGTTGCGGCTGTGGTTAGCGCATTAGCCGTCCTCCACTGCTAACAACAACAAAGTGAACCACGGAGGAAAAGTGAACTACAAACCTACAAGGACAACCTGTGAAGATTAAAATGATCGTAACTCCGTCTGCTCCTCAAACTCTGTCCATTGCAAAGTCGAGTAAATCCCAATGTTTAAATAAATCCCAGTCGGGCCTAATGTAAATCCTGGTGTTGTACCTGTTGAGGCCCTGTCCCTCCGGAGGTTTGTTCTTGTCGTCTGGATAAATGATCACTTCTTTTCGTCTGAAGTGAACGATGTCGTCGAGGTTGAGTCCGGCCACGTTGACCTCTCCAGGAAAGAACACCGAGCCGTAACCTGAAAAAAACAACATTAATCTGACAACAACTCGATCCACAAGAGCCACTTTAGATGTTTATGATCATATTTACAGAACCATCAATTCAGCTTTTCAGTTTTGAGACCGACACAGATACTTCACAGATCTCCAAAGCTCAAAACGCTCTGTTCCACCTTGTGATGTCATGTAGTGATAGTTTAAGTTAACAGCTCCTTTGGAGTGGAGCGCTTCCTGTATCACCACATGATGACATCACAAGGTGGAACAGAGTGTTTTCAGTTGCAGGGTTTGTGTGTCAAACATGTGTGAATGAAACAAAACAACTCCAGGTCTCTTTGTGATGAGGAAACGACATTAGAACAGATCAGAAAATAGCGTAAGATGAGCCCTTTAAGGCAGAATACTCAAAACATTTACCAGCATCAGAGCAGATACTGATCCAAAGCAAAAGAAGGAAAAACAAAAACAGTGTTCCCTGGTTTATCTCGGGGGTTACGTTCGAAATATAACCTGCAATAGGCGAAATCCACGAAGTATCAGCTTTATTTTTTACATTTATTCTGTTTTTGTCTGTAAAACCCCTCACCACACACTTTATACACTTTTCTCACACAGGCGTTAACATTTTCTCACATTTCTCTCTCGTTTAAACTCTCTCAAAGTTCAAACCTTCGTAGGCGTCTTTGTTGGTGCGGAACGTTTCATCGACATTGTGGGTTTTGTCGGGGAGAAAACAAATTGCAAACGTACAGCACTTCAGAGTCACACTGAGATCCAACGTCTGAACACATTCTGTACTGGACAGGAGACACGGCACGGAGGAGACTGATGGACAATGGTCTACAGTCCAACAGCCAATCAGGATGCACGACACAATGGTCTACAGTCCAACAGCCAATCAGGACGCACGACACAATGGTCTACAGTCCAACAGCCAATCAGGACGCACGACACAATGCACGTTCATACGGTGTAAAAAGGCATGTAAAATTGTACTAAAAAAATCAAAGAAACAGCGAGACGGTGAAAGGTGAACTGCGATATAGCGAGGGACAACTGTAAAACAAAAACAGCAGATTGTGGAAATGTTAACTCTTCAGTACCTCTGCGGCCCACGGTGAAGTTCTCCACGAAGCAGTCCCCGTTGGAGTCCACCATCTCCACCAGCTCCTCCAGAGACGGGATGGTGAAGTAACCCACACGACTCAGCACGATGCCTGACACAAACACAGCGTCCAACGGATCAGAGACAGAAACAGGACTGTGCAGTTTATCAAACACACATCTGACCACATGATCAGAGCTTTTTTAACTGACAGGTCTCAGGTGTGTGTGTGTGCGTGCGTATGTGAGTGAGTGGGGGTGTGTGAAGGGGTGCGTGTGTGTGTGTGAGTGTGTGTCTTACCTGCAGGATGTGGCGCCTGAACCTCCAGTTGCTCGTCGTCTCGATCGTCCTGAAGAGACTCCTCCCCCAGAGACGCAGACACGTCCTCACTGCTCAGCTGTCAATCAAAACAGTCAGACCACACAGTCAGGCCTAAAGCGGGCCCCCCAAAGCCTAAAGCGGGCCCCCAAAGCCTAAAGCGGGCCCCCCAAAGCCTAAAGCGGGCCCCCAAAGCCTAAAGCGGGCCCCCCAAAGCGGGCCCCCAAAGCCTAAAGTGGCCCCCCAACACGGGCCCCTAAAGTGGACCCCTAAAGCGGGCCCCCTAAAGCGGGCCCCTAACACGGGCCCCCTAAAGTGGCCCCTCTAAAGTGGCCCCTCTAAAGCTGGCCCGTAAAGCTGGCCCCCTAAAGCGGGCCCCTAAAGCCTAAAGTGGCCCCCTAACACGGGCCCCTAAAGCGGCCCTACCTCGAGGCTGGTCTTGGAGGCCTTGTGCATGTTCATGTCGCTGATCGTGTCCTGGAGGTTGCTGTGGGCTCTGGTCTGAGGGATGGGTTTGGCGATGGGGTTCACATAAAACTGGGTCACCTCTGGGTCCTCCTCCGAGCGAGAGCTGGAGGCTGCCACCTCCCGAGACGCTTCCTCCTCCTCTGCCGGGCTGCGCTCACACACACACACACACGTTACACTATGCACCAAAGTCCAAGAGATACAAGTATGAACCAGAGATAGTTGGTCTAAACCAGGTTCCATCTACACCTGGCCCCGCCCCGGCCTGAGCGGGGTCTCACCTGTGTCCGTTCTGGGGGTACTCTGGAGGGGAGGCGAGGTCGTCCGTCTCTTTGGACAGGGGGCTGCTGTATTGAGAACTGTTCAGGTTTTTCAACACCAGTTTCTTTATGCTCTTCCTGAAAAATGTGGACAATAAAATGTGCAGTTACCAGAAGGATCCAGCAGAGGGCGTTAGAGTGCAGCTGTGTGTGGGTGAGATTAGGCAATGAGGAGTGACTCGATTAAACTGATTAAACCGACGAATCGAATTTCAAACTCAAATCAATTTGTTTGGAGTAAAATAGACTTTATTTTTAATGTAAAAGTCTCAGAGTTGTAGAAGTGTCGAGCTCTTCATGCCTCAGTGAAAAGCAGGAGCTCAGGGCCAGTGCTTTTGTGAAAATACAAATCATGTCTTTTTCCCACATCAGCCTTATGTTCACTGCAGTACTGGATCGTTTTATTTCATTCATAAAATGGAGATGACTTTCCCTCAAAGGCCCATGGGTTAAATACAGTCACTTCTCACTTGATGTTGTTTTATACTGAGTTTAAGCCTTTTCCACTTACAGCCCACGACAAAAACGATCACGTTACCCAAAAGGAGTTTATAAACCATTTACTTTAAATGAAACTCAGGTCTCTGGCTCCTGTGGGAACCAGGAATAAACCAGGACTAAACCAGGACTAAACCAGGACCAAACCAGGACTAAACCAGGACCAAACCAGGACCAAACCAGGACCAAACCAGGACCAAACCAGGACCAAACCAGGACCAAACCAGGACCAAACCAGGACCAAACCAGGACCAAACCAGGACCAAACCAGGACCAAACCAGGACCAAACCAGGACTAAACCAGGACTAAACCTGTTGAATCAGTTTTTCAGTTTTGTTCAGTTTAAACCTGGAACATTCTTCCTGAAGATGTGACTCAGGCCTCGACTTTGACGATGTTTAAATCCAGGCTCTGTTCTGTTTATCTGCTGTGACTGAAAGGGGTTTATTCTGCCTCTTCTCTTTTAATGTTCACTTTATGTTGATTATTTTATTTATGTTTTCATTTGTTTGTGTTGTGATTTTAAAGACTTTCTTATTCTGTAAAGCTTTGGATTACTTTGTGGACAAATTGTGCTGTAGAAATAAACTTGTCATAAACTAAATAACACAATTAATCGCCTAAAGGACGACAGCGCTAGTTTAAAAAGTAGGATTTTGTTCAGATTACACATTTTAAACTAATCCAGCAATATTAATATTAGAGAAATATGAAGTGTGAAACTAACACAATGACACATGTTTCAGACTGTGTACCTGGGGACAAAAGCTCCATTGGACAGTGTGGGTTCGTCATCGTCTAGTCCGTCAAACAGCTGAGACTTGGAGGCTCCAGACGAGGACAGGGCTTTAGGGCGCACCCTGGTGGCCGGGCGCGGGGTCAGCTTGTAGTGAGTGGGCGTGGTCAGGGCCTTCTGAGCCGTTGGATTGGTCGGTTTCAGGCGCTAAGAGGAAAATTGAGTAAAGGATAAAAGGTTAAATGTGACAAAACTAAGAGCGTCAAAATAAACTGTGCGCTTGAACTCGCCTGAACTCAAAATAAATAAATATATCTGAACAGGAGAAGGGCTGAACGATTTGAGTGAACCACTAAACTCATTCATCTGGTCTTCTGTTCATTTCCAGACCGAGGTGTAGTTTTGTCTTCATCCCTGACAGTTTGGACTGCTCACTAGCGCCTCACAGTGGTCACATGATGCTGCTGTGACGTACACCGGGGGCACGTGTGAGAAGTCCAAACTGCCCGCGATGAAAACAAACTAAACCCTTGTCTGACAAACATAATCAACTAAAATAAATCTGTTATTCGGATGTGAGAGAATTGTCACTTTATTCAAAATGAAGGCGACCGACGGGCTCTTTCGTATCACATGAGTCACAGAAACAAACAAATCTGATTGGACGATCATGTTTGGCTAAGGCCCAAGACACGGAGGAGGGAGTGGGGCCCAGACTGGTATTTCTATGTATAAAAAAGAGAAATATCAGTGCGGAAAAGAAAGAAAAAATATATACACTGACCAACAGACTAGAACAGATAGTTTTTCTACCTATAAGTATTTTATTTTATTTTTTAAGCACATCTTTAACTTTGTATTTGTATTTAATCAGTGTGTTTTATGCTGCACTTTATTGTCACTTTGCAGCTGGTGTGATTCTAAATGACGGCTCTTCTCTGTCTGAGGCTTGTTGCACTTTAATCTGAGCTTTGTTTTGGCACATTCTGACCGTAAAGAGCTGGTTTAGCTGGAACTACAACACGTGAGCTGCTCTGTGCTTTCAAATAACATGACATTCATAAACTAGCATTAGCCAACAGTTTTTCAGTGTGTCACTCTAAAGCGTTCATGGAGCCATTTAGGGGTTTGACTTAAAGGCTTTTCAGACAATCTTAACACTTTCTGGCGGCGTTTGCTCATGTGTGCATTGTGTCGCCACGGTAACTGCTGAACATTCCACCGCAGAGATACAGGCAGCACACCCGGCGCAGCGTCACCCGCTCGTGTGTGCAGCGGCTCACCTCCTCTTTCTTTTTGGGGTCGGACAGAGGGTTTCTGAACAAAGGAGAGTCTTCATACGGAGAATAGGCCAAAACGCTGAGCTGCTGCTGGAGCAAAGCCTGCTGGGCCGCCGACGCGCTGGGGTCTGTGAGGGCTGAAACGGAGAGAGGAACACTTACTCTCAGGTGAAGACGTCTTTTAAAAGAGTAACACATAACATTTAGCTCTCTGTGTTATGATAGTGCTCTGTAGGGGGAGCGACTTAGCACAATCAGGTGCCTCCCAATAATGAAACTACTGCACATCACAGCAGGTCTGTCAAGTTGCTGTGTACGACTTTGCATCATGTTTTTGTATATTTATGGATTATTATCATGGGGTCAGGGGTGACGTAGGCTTGTGGGTGGAGCCTCGTACTGCCAACTGTAAAGAGGGTTTGAAAAAGGCCCGGCAGAGATCACTAAATTACACAAACACGCATGGATAGCATCTAAAATCCATTCAGCCATGTTTTTGATGAGGGAACAGTGTTAGAACATGGGAGAAAGTTTAAAAAAAGTGTGGTACCCTTTTTTAAACATAAACTAAGGTTGTGCTTGAACTTGCACATAAACCACATCAAAACTGGGACTAAACCCAGAGCTCCACGTACCCACAGGCTGCTGCGGCGCTCCGAAGCCCAGGGTGCTGGTTCCGGTGTTGAACCCAGACGCTCCGAACGTTCCCATCGTCCCCAGAGTCGTGCCCAGTTTGTTCTGTGTGTTTCCGAACAGCGACGTCTGGCCGGTCCCCACCGCTGATCAATAATAAGAGATTATTCAATACTTTTTAGATGCAAAGCTTTAGACATATAACATGTTTTTTCCATGGCTGGAGCTTCCAAAACTTTTTGGTTGACATCTTGACTCCCGTTCATTTCCCAAACTCTCTGAAGTTTGCGTATTTTTCATGTGCCTTTCTGTACCCAGACACAAGAAGCACAAACACTAAACATTTCACACAAATCAACCTACTTTATATCAGTTTTTAGCAGATAAACTAATTCTCCCATCAGATGAATGAGACTCAGGCCAGAGAGAGTAATAAACCTGTGGTACCTGCTCCAAAGCCGGTGCTCAGGCCGGTGCCCAGGCCTCCAGTCGCGGGCTTGTTTCCAAACAGACCTCCTCCGGCTGGGTTTGTGCCGAAACCTACAGCAAAAAAAAAGCACGGTTACCCTAAGACACTCCTAATGAAACCTGTGGAGAGGCGGAGTTAAACTCACCGAACGTGGACGTGTTGGTCCCGGGGCCCAGACTCAGAGCTGGTTTGTTCCCAAACAGACTGGTGCCGGTGCCAAAGGACGGAGCGCTGGTCGTGGTGGTGCCGAATCCTGCCGTCTTATTCCCAAACAAACTCTGCTGTGGAGACAAGTTCAACAGTTTACATCAGATCATGTGGTTAACACTAATACTGTATGTGGACGAAGCCATGAACGCACAGGTCACAAACAAGAACATTATTTTAATGAAGTGAACATTAGATATGTGTGAACTCATGTGGGGGAGATGAAGCAGAGAAAGTCAAAAGACTGAGAAATCATGAATAAGTGGTGTCTAATGGTCAATGATAGAGCTGGAGGTGGACACCTGGTCCTGTGTTTGGACTGTGGTCTGGAGCAGAGTCTGGAGTCTTTATTGTGTTAAATGGCACAGACTAAATGGCTGTATTTATGTTCATAAAGTCGACACTAAGAGCCATTTTAATTTAGGTTTTGAAAAGACAAAATAAAAATTGTGCTATTTTTTTCCTATATCATGCAGCTCTATGACAAAGTGAAGACTTTACTGTTCAAGGCCCGAATGGAGAAAATAAGACAAAAGACTAAATGTAGTTTGGATTTCAGTCAATATATAGACGTCCATTTTATATTTCCCCTCTCCATGACTTTGCCCCGTGTTGCCTGTGTGTCCCGTGTTACCTGCGTGCCTACGGCGCCGAAGCCCGTGTTGGTCTGGCCGAATAGGCCGGTGGTGGTGCCAAACCCGGAGGTGGTGCTGGTCTGAGCTGCGCCGAACAGACCTCCAGACTGAGCGGGGGCGGTGTTCCCAAACAGGCCCTGAGCAGAGGAAGAGATCACACATATTTGAGTCATTACAGCTCAACTACAGCCAGGGCTGTCTCATGTTTTACGTTGAAGTCGTCTGTGCCCGTGCCCTCCCCGTGCCCGTGCCCGGCCCGTGCCCTCACCATGCTGGAGGTGTTGGCCTGGCCCATGGTCGGCGTGTTGCCGAAGGAGAAGCCAGTGCTCTGTGCGGTGGTGGTTTGACCAAAGGGTTTGAAGAGGCTGGCGCTCGGCTGCGGTTGAGGCTGGGCCTGTCCAAACAGACTCCCCGTGGTGGCACCAAATCCCCCTGCACCTGGAACCAGAGGGCAAAGGTCAACAGATCTAGTGTCTATGCAGTCGTCGGGTCAATACAATATTCAGCCATTGAAGAGTAGACAAAAATCCATGGAAACAAAGTTAAAAGCAAACAGAACATTCTCACTGAAGATAAGGGCATTTTATGCCATAATGTGGAAAGTTATAACCAAAGGAACAACATTTCCACTCCCCCGTCCCAGGTCTAGTCCCGTGCGCTCCCCTGTCCCAGGTCTAGTCCCCTGTCGTCCCCTGTCCCAGGTCTAGTCTTGTTATTTTAACAGTCTGAATATTAGAATAAAAATGTTGCGCACTGGTGCCAAAGTTGGTCTTGTTTTGCCCAAAGGAGAAGCTGGTGTTGGGGGCAGAGGCGCCGAACAGCCCGGTGGAGGCACTGGAGGTGGCGGTGTTTGCCCCGAACAGAGACCCTGCGGCCGGGGCCATGGTGTTGGACGGGCCTTTCCTCCCGGCCTGGTAGTCCTCCAATCGCAGCTCCTAAAACACAAATGGACTCTATATTAGAGCTGGGCAGGGATTAAAACGTCTAAGTGTGATTAACCGAATGTTGAACGCAAAAGGTAAAAAAAAACATCTTAGGGATAGGATTTCTGAAGCAACTGGGACCATGTTATTTAAAAATCAAGTCCAAATAAAATCAAAAGGCTCAGTACGAGAAATGTGGCTTTGGAGGTAAATTATCATTATCATATCCTTGTTCTGGTGGGACCTTTGACCTACCCCCAGGGCCTTGTTCTGGTGTGACCTTTGACCTACCTCCAGGGACTTGTTCTCGTACTCCTTCATGGCGGTGATGCACTGGTGTTTGGTGTTGATGCTGGTGGTCACGCCCGCCTTCACCATGGTGTCACTGCCCGTCGGAGCCTGGACAGAAGACGAGAGTTTAACTGTTAAAAAGCCACATTTGAGACACACGTGCTACAAATTAGCGGCAAGTTAAGACTGTTGGGGTTGTTTTTTTTCACGCTGGAACCATGCGCTCAGTCTGCCTGATTTGAGATGGACGTGACTGACAGGTGGATTAACCAATCAGAGAGACACATGTTCCATTCGCATTAAAACGTGTCCGCTTACACTTATAAAACAGGGAAAACAACACAGACGACTGAGAAACAACGGAAGCCCCAAACGCTCAATGTCAGGTGAAAGAAGTTCTATATTTAACTGTGGAAGTGCGGTTGTTTTCTTACTGTGTGTGAAACGACGCTGAGTTTTGTGGTACATTGAGGCGGTGTGGGGACACGTGTGCTGTAGTGAGGGTCGTACAGAACACCTGGATGTTATAATGAGTGTGGTGGTTATGTCATACATTAAACTTGACTGTGGTCCCGGGCTGCTGCGCTGTGGCGTTGAACCCCGAGCCTCCGAACAGAGAGCTGGAGGGGCCGAACGGGTTGGACGTGGTGAACAGTCCCCCGCTGCTCGTGCTCGTGCCAAAACCTGAGAAAACGCAAGCGCCGAATCAGAAAAACACGGATACAAACACATATGCTCCATTAGGACTGTCAAAAATATGGAAAATCTGATACTAATCGATGTCAAAACTAGAATCAAAGCTAGATACTCATTTTTACACCTTTCCTGAATATGTTTATAATGATGTGTCTCTGTATGTTTCACAAGTATAAGACACATAGACATGAACCTACTGGACTCTGAGGATTACACACATATAAGTAATAGTAGAGCTGCAAACTGGGGCATAGTGAAAAAGGCTCCAGGGTAATGTCCGTGGCACATTTTCAAACTCAATGACTTCTTACATTTGCGCGTCACTGCAGGTCGAGTTTTTGTCTGAAGGGTGAATTTTATTTTTTTTTTAAAAACAAAACAAAAAAAACTCGACAGTGTGAACTACAGACACGTTCTCAAGTGTCAATATGGGACAAGGGATCTGGAGGGAAATTTTAACAAAATCTATGCAACTCCCTGCATTCTAGAGGTAAATATGATGATGTTTTTATTTTCCAGTAAATAAAACTGTTTTTTTTTAAACAGTAAATTAACTCTTCACTAGAGAATCACCAAACTGTCTGGACATTAAAGACTGAGCTGTTTTTAGTTTCATAACAGACACTAAATGACCACTGGAATTCTTTTTACTGATTTTATCTACGAGCCTACTACACAGTTTGAACTCTTTTGCTAGTCTTATTAACCCATTTAAGTGTAATAAGAGTTTGGACAAAGCCTTTACTATTTGGTCAATATCTGAGTCTGTACTTTTGACGTGAGTCTAAGTTTGATCACACTGCAGTGAGGACAGTGGCTGCTGAAAAACACAGTCCAAATCTTGCAGAGAGATCAGAACTCATGTTTTTGTGAGGCTGAAGAAGGGACGTGATCACCTCATTAGTTATGCACGCTCCTCACAGTACTTTAAATACTCAAGTACTTTAAATTGTGAACGGTAGACAAACAGCGCGAACATACTGAACACTAAAATGTTCACATGACACCAGTACTTCTGATACAGCTTAGGATCAATATAAAGCCACTCAAGAAAAGTTCATTTCTGTCCTGTGAATGGGACTTTTTTAGTATCAATGCCGGTTCAAATTATTGCCTTTAAAGTGCGTAAAAGGACAGTATTTGGACTCACTGCCGAAGGAGGTGGGCTTGTTTGCTCCAAATGCATTGTTGTTCTGAGAGAAGAGGCCTCCGGTGGTGCCTGTGTTGGTGCTCCCGAACAGGCTGGTGGAGGTGCCCGTGTTGGCCCCGAAGCCAAAGCCGGAGCTGGTGGAGGAGGTGGCGGGTTGGCTAAACGTGGTGGAGCCGAACAGACCTCCTGCAACAGTCCACAGGTTTATCATTAACACAGAGGAGAAGAGCCACAGTCGCTGCAGCCCAAGTGTTTTACTGAGCCATTTTTAATCACAGCTCACATTTTATTTACAACATGGTTCAGAAAACAATTTATATTTTCTGTAGTAAAAAAATGACAGTTCAAAATGCGTCTCGACTAAACACTGTTCACTGTCCTACTAGTGACAGCTCATAGTGCAAAGCCTCACTGAGCGACCGAGGCACTGACCCGGCTTATTTTGCGCAGAGCCGAACAGCCCCCCTGTGTTTGTGGTCGCTCCAAACGCTGGCGTCCCAAAGCCTCCGGTCGTCCCGAAACCTGTGTCTGAAACAGAGAAACATCCAATAGCTTCAGTCACGTACTGAGCCTGGTCCTGGCCACGAGTACCCAGCTGGACCCTTCTCCGGATCTGAGCCAGGAAAATGTTGGATGAAATTGGAGAAAATGTGATTTTTCTGACGAGCATCGCAAATACAATCATACTTGTGAATAAAGTTTTAAATAATAAGTTTCTGCGCAAAGTTTACGGCCACACAACTTCCTCTAGTTTAAATATCCATCCGTATTTTTCCTTTGACACAACGAATAACTGACTGGGAAAATCCCTGCGTCACCTGCGCTCTGATTGGTCGTCTTCGAGGGCGACGTAAACAGATTACCGTAATGACAGTAACATATTTAAAGAGCACCATGCCTCTGCTTTGAGATGTCATTTGAATTTACATGAAGCAGAATTTGTTACGGAGTTATGGTAATGGAAAGTCCACAACCGTGAGTCTAACGCCGACGACAGCATCCGCCACAATAGGGTTAAGGACATATTTTTAGTCCTTGAATTATGTTAGAACTACATTAATTCATATTTTAAAGCATTTGATGTCCACTTATACGTTTAAAGCCAAGGAAAGGGAAGTTGGCACTGAACAAACAGTGGTTTTCAGTACCTTACGGAATCTTTTCGGTCAGTTCCTACTTGGAACCAAGATTCCGTGTCCAGCCCTCTTTCTCAATTATAATATTTCCGCACAGGTTTAATACAGTTCAGACTCACTCTGTTGTCCGAAAGTGGAGGAGGTGCCGAAGCCCCCGGTGGTGCCTCCTCCAAACGGAGTCCCAAATGACTTGTTAAACATCTTCACTCGTGCTCATGCACCTCCTAAAGACAAACAAGAAAATATCACAAATTAAACAAGTTCAAACAGAACTGACAACCACAGAAGAGTTGAAACAAGTTACATTTATTTAACTTCATAGAAATTTTACTTTGAGTACTTTTTAGCAGCATTCTTTTACTCTCACTTGAGTAATATTTTTATTGAAGTAATAGTACTCTTACTTGCATAATATTAAGTACAGTGTAACAGTACTCTTACTTGTAGACTTGCTGTGAGTGAGTTTACAAGTGACTTGAACTTTATGTTGACAATATGAAATGATTTGAACATTTGTGTTTCTCGCAGCTGCTTCAGATTTGATTTAGTTTTTCATTTTTGTGTCAGTTTGAAAATAACAGATTTTTGTGCATTACTTCATGTTTTGTCCTTCATTTAACATTAACTTAAAATTATAAACTGTTACGCCCTGACAGTTACTTTTTAAGTTACTCTAACTTGAGTAGTACTTTTTTTTTTTTTTTACTCTTGAGTAATTTCATGGCCCACTAACATGCTCCACTTTGTACTTCTACTTAAGTAATATTATTCTGAAGTAACGTTGCTCTTAACTTACGTAACTTCATTTAGAATACATAACATCAGGTCACTAAAGTAAATATATAAGAATAAATTAAGACATTTATAACTAAAGCAGGTCAAGCTTCGCTTTTTGCTGCTTCATAACCACAACAAATGTCCGAGTTATGTCGAAGTTACACTAAAGTGGTCTGAGACTGTACACAGAGTCCAGGCACTTCTCGGTGTATTTCTGAGGGTATTTCTCGGGTAAAACAGACTAGATCGTGATGTTTATGTGTAAATGCGCTCGGCGACTCCACGTGGATCTCACACAAACCTCCTGTTACCGTCTCCAGGACAAAAACACCACCTTTGGACCGATTCCACACTAAAGATTAAACTGTCCCGATACCAGAGCCGAAACCTGTTTGCCGAGATCAGCTTTAGGCGTTTTCAAAAGTCAAAACACTCCGGGCTGTTAGCATTAGCTCCATAATGCTACAACAACACTCCAGACACGGCCAAATAAACCTCTCACCGTCATCGTCTCACAACAGCAAACATGTCAACACTACACACGAGTAAAACTAATCAGAACTTTTATAATCTCACCACATTCAAGCCTCTAAACAAGTGTCACTGAAGTTACAAGCGGCTTCTCTGCTAAGTTGCCCGGTAGCACCGCGGCTAGCAACACCCGCCGCTCACAAACGGGACTAAAAGCCTCTCATTTCTCACATAAAACATCACGTTCGTCTTCACCTGGTGTCACGCGTGTCTGGAGTGTCGCTCTTTATCCTCAAGTTGTTTTTTTTACTCGCCAGAAAAGTGTCGCTGATGACGTTTATCTTCAGACGCACATTAGCACGTTAGCTTTAGCCGCTTAGCTCATCGCCGCGGAGGGAAAACTGACGGACGCACAGACACGTGACCACGTGTTTTTCAACGTCATCACGCAAATCTGAAGTCTGCCGCAAAGGGAAGGACACGGGATCAAAACAAAACAACATAAACACGAGGTATATATATTAAAAATAAAATAAATAAATAAAATACATACAAATTAAACTGTACAATTGCATTTGTTAGTAACAGACAAAATACTGAGTTAATTATGGTATAATTACATGCTCATATTTGGTTATATCGACTTTCTTCTCTGTGCCCCTGCTCTAATGGAATGTACCACAGTGAGGCTTTAACCTTGTTCTAATGCAGTCTCCACCTCATAAACATCCCTGGAGTTGTGTTTTTGTTTCATTCACACATGTTTCATTAAACCAACAGGTTTAGCCAGTTTCCCTCCACACAGCTCACGACACCTTGTGACATCATCAGGTGGATGGGGTAAAGTGAACGATAATTTTATTTATTTATTGGTTTATTTGACAGGGACAGTGTACATTAATAGCGTTGCTGCAAATGCACCAGAATTAGCCAAAAGGCTATTTTTCATCTGTTGTCCCTGGACAGACCTGTCTCCCTAAAAATGTTCATTCAAAAACACTAGAAATGATTCCTTTGGGCCTTGAGAATCTGTTCATCCTAAAAACATGTGTCTATTTGCATAACACTTGGACAGTCCCAGGAAAGACATGAGTAAAAGTTTTTATTTTAGTTTCACAAAGTTTAAAAAGGCCAAACCATAAACTGTATATATAAATGGACATAGCTAACCTGCTAGCTACCGCGTTCCAAATATGAAGTTAGCATGGGCGCGAAGTGGTTCCTTCACGCTCTGATTCCAGTTGACCTCTAATGAAAAATGGTGGTCCCGTCTCTCTGTCTCTGCTGCTGTCAGACTCATCGTTTTGGTCTTAAATGTTCGTATTAACCCTCTACATGATCCTGGGGTTTTATTTCACTATTTTGTGAAGATACGCACACTAATAACGGACAGATCAACTGCCTTCTTTGGTCAAGATCACTCACACTAGCATTTGATTGTCAGTGTTGCTAAAGGCCAACTCCCTGCTAAACCAACAGTGTGGGCAGGAAGGGGCGTTACCCTCAACAGCCTCGCTCTGGTTGGCTCTTTGGTTGCTATGATACTCACAGTTGGAATTCCAAATATGGAACTCGGCACCAAATTCACCCCTATAACTGCTGGCCTCAATGATGCAAGGCAAGTTTATTTGTAGAGCACAATTTGAACACAAAGTAATTCAAAGTGTTTTATAGAATCAACATTAAAACAGAAGAGGCAGAATAAAAACCTTTCAGTCGTCTGCACAGCTGAACAGAACCTTTTCAGCCTGGATTTAAACATTGTCAAAGTCGAGGTTTGTCTCACATCTTCAGGAAGAATGTTCCAGGTTTTAGCTGCACAAAACTCAAACACTGATTCCCCATGTGTAGTCCCGGTTTAGTCCTGGTTTAGTCCTGGTTTAGTCCTCCTCATGTGGGAGATGTCCTTTGGTGCTGGTCCATGGAGAGACTTGTTCACACTGAGCAGCTTTAAAGTCTCTGAGCCACAGGAGCCACAGACCTGAGCCACAGGACACATGTGTGAAGTACTTCCTGGTTCTAGTCCTGACCCGAGCAGCAGTGTTCTGGATGTTCTGGATGTTCTGGATGTTCTGGATGTTCTGGATGTTCTGGATGTTCTGGATGTTCTGGATGTTCTGTTCTGTGGCTCGTTTGGAGAGTCCAGTGAGCAGGACGTTACAGTCGTCTAATCTACTGGACACAAATGCAGGATAAGTCTCTCTAAGTCTGGTTTTGACAGTTTACCTTTGATTTTTGACATGTTTTTTAGGTGTTAAAAAGCTGCAGATGTTATTGATTTGATGTGTCTGTTAAAGTTCAAGTCTGAGTTCCTGAGATTTCTAGCCTGATTTGAAAGTTTTAGAGAGAGAGACTGGAGGTGACGCTGACACTTTCTCTGTGACTCTGACTTGAGTCTTGTCTTTTATCTGGAGAAAGTTGTTTTTCCTCCACACACTGATCTGTTGATGCAGTGAATCCACTGGTCCAGATTCACCTGCTGCAGTGAGACATAGATCTGACTCGTCTGCAGAGTTGTGTGTGACACATTATTGTTGTGTATTAACTGGACTAACAGCAGCAAGTAGAGACTGAACAACAGGGGCCCCAGGACTGACCCCTGGGGCACCCCACAGGTCAGACATTTTATCTGAGACACATTTTCCAATTTCAACAAAGTACTCCCTGTTTTCTAAATAGGACTTGAACCAGTTTAGTGCAGTACCACAGGAGGGAGGGCATCAGATCCACAGTGTCAAAGAAACTGAGACTTTGAATCAGTGTCAGGAGGACGTCATTTGTCCTTGATCAGAGCATCTCAGTCTGTGGGTCTAAAACCTGAAAACATCAAAGGAGATGTTCATTTGGAGAAAGTTAATAAGCTGTTGATAAACAACTTTTTCGAGGACTTTGCCTAAAATCGGCAGATTTGAGATCAGTCGATAATTGTTCAATATTGTGGACTGCTCTTCTTTAGGAGAGACTTGATAACCACAGTTTTCAAAGCTTTGGGGAATGTTCCAGATTAAAGTGACATATGCAAACAAGTGGTGACTGCAAACTGTGGAGCACAGACTTGAGCGTGTAGTTGAACTATGGGAGGGCATCTGGGGTTAGCGCCGCTGCTGTACATTTCAGTTTGTTCAGTTACTGTGAAGTTTAGGGCTTTGTTGCAAGATTATAAACCTTGTGTTAATATTAGGGATAAAAAAGGTATGGTATTAAACTTTAACACATGTTAGATCATAATTTTATATTTAGCTCAAGCCTCAATTGCAGGAGAACACAGGGTTACTCAAATATGCATAACTCAGCAGGGGTTAACTTTAAAACTACTAGTTCATGACATCACAAGGTGGAGCAGAGCGTTTTCAGCTCACATTAATAATGCAGCATGGCTCAAACAAGAGTGAAAGAAACACAACACTGGATTTGTTTTTGAGGAGGTGACAACAGACAACAAGAGTGTGAAGAAACGGTGTAATATAAGACTTTTAAACTTTGTCCGTCTTCTGTAGGGTCAGGTGTAGTTTGACGGGGCCGAGCCGGACGCAGACGCTGCAGCAGAGGCGTGACAGGAGCAGCGGGCGCAGGTTTGGGTCACGCAGTCCATACGTCAGAGAAGAGACGCAGCGTGGGCTCAAAATCACCAGTATATAAACCACCACGAAGAACTTACCCACCAACCACTGGTCCCCCGACCCCGCTATGGCCGTGAAGAACGCCATGTTCAACGTCGAAACCAGATTCAAAAACAACTGAAACATGTGCAAGAGCAGCGTCTTCTTCGCTTTATCTGTGGACGCCTTGTCTGAGGAGGCGGCGCGAGCTGCGACCACCACAGCCACGAACGACGCGGAGATGATGAGGCTGGAAAACAGGAACAGGAAGTAAGCGGACGCGACGTCAAACACTTTGGACTTGGGGGTGAGCACCATCCCGACGTTATCGCAGAATCTGTGCATCTGTAGCGTCGCCAAATCGCGGAACGGGACCTCGAGAAGGAGGAGGATCCGCGTTAGGATGTTGGCGAAGCTAAAAGTCCAGATTAAGAAGATGCTAATGAAGGTGTTCCTCAGGGTGACAACAGCGGAGTGTCTAAATGGGAAGCACACGGCGACGCAGCGCTCCAACGACATGAATATCAGCGTGTAAGGAGAGATCTGCACGGTCATGAAGGAGACCATGGCCAAGGCGGCGCACAGAGAGTACGAGATCCGGATCTGAAAGGAAGCGAGCAAGTACAGCGTCTCAGCCTGGGCGATGAGGATCGTGTCGGCCAGCACCAGGTTGAAGAGCAGGACGTAGCGGGGGCAGTGGGAGAGCGCGGGTTTACTGCACAGGAAGAAGAGGATGGTGCCGTTG
>NC_047139.1:838142-865642 GCF_009829125.3 Periophthalmus magnuspinnatus | reverse complement strand
GGAGAAAGTGTAACCACTGCCCCAGCCCCGCCACAGAACACTGAGAGCGCGGAGGACAGGGGCGCAGAGGACAGGGGCGCAGAGGACAGGGGCGCAGAGGACAGGGGCGCAGAGGACAGGGGCGCAGAGGACAGGGGCGCAGAGGACAGGGACGTAGCGGGAGAGGACAGTGAGCAGTGTGAGGACGGAGAGGACAGGGATGAGGAGGACACACTGTCACAGTTCTCAGATATGTCTCAGGAGGCGGGGCCAGATGAACCTGCTCCTTACTCTATTAAAGATATTAATGAGTTCCTGGATGTCACTTATGGAAACAAAGCAGTTAATGTACAAGACTTCTTCCCCGATGTTGATGGCTTCATCAACTCAGTCAGGAAATTGAAAAGGCAGGTTGGTATCAAACAGTTAAGTCAAAAGAAAAGGTATAGACTGGCAAAGCTTTTAGCAAAGCTCAGTAAGGGCAGGAAAGGAGCAGGGACCAGTAAACTGAAATAATGGGTGGTGCACATTGGTGTTTTTTTCTCAGCTTGCATCTTTTTACTGTTTTCTATTTTCCTTTCTATTTTCCTATGGAGAGCCTCAAGATAGGGTCCCTGAACATTAATGGGGGCAGGGACAGAGAAAGGCAAGCAGCGGTGGTTGAAATGGTTAAACTTAAACATATTGATGTGTTATTCCTACAGGAGACACACAGCACAGGAGACAATGAGACAGACTGGAGCAGGGCTTGGTCAGGGCCAATTTTTATGAGCCATGGGACTAATGTGAGTGCTGGAGTAGCAGTACTGGTGTCTGAGGGGGTGAGGCTGGGTAATGCCACTCACCTGGAGGTAGAGGGAGGCAGGCTGCAGGTGGTGCAGGGGACTATTAAGGATAGACACTTTGTGTTCATAAACATCTATGCACACACCTCACCTGTGAGCCGCACACAGCTAGTGCACACTCTTAACAGGCAGCTCAAAACGTTTAACAGTGACTCTGTGATAGTGGTGGGAGGGGACTGGAACTGCACGACTCACACTCACGACAGGAACACGGTAGAGCCCCACCCAAATACAGCAGCTCTGTTGGCGAGTGTACTGAGGGAGAACGACCTCATGGACACATGGAGGCAGTGCCACCCTATGGGACGCCAGTACACATGGGTCCGCGCCAGTGGGGGCAGTGTGAGCGCAGCTCGTCTGGACAGAATCTACATCAACCAATCGCACAAGACCCATCTCAAAAGAGCCCAAATAATACCTATTGGTTTTTCAGATCACCATTTGGCCACAATGGAGTGCACTCTACCAGCATGTGCTCCACGCTGCCCCTACTGGCGCCTGAATGTAAGACTTCTGCAGGACAGGGGGTTCATCCAGGCCTTCGGGGAGTTCTGGGAACAGTGGAGGTGCAGGAAGGCAGACTTTGAGAACATGCTCAAGTGGTGGGAGGTGGGGAAGACCCAAATCAAACTATTCATCCAACAGTACATGTCACGTTCACATCGTTCAGAGAGGGAAGAGCTGGAGCAGTTAGAGAAGGAAGTAGCCCTCATAGAGGAGGGACTGATCAGGGGAACAGGGAGTAGAAGCACGTGGGCAAATAGGAAGGGTGCTCTTAGGTCATTTATGAGTGAGAGAGCAAAAGGGGCGCTAGTCAAGGCGAAGGTTATTAGACTGCATGAGATCGACGCACCCACACGCTACTTTTTTAATTTAGAAAAGAAAAGTAGTGCATCAAATAGTCTAATGCACCTCAAATTGGCTAACGGGGAGATCACTTCTGACCCGTCACTGATGCGAGAGGAGGCCATTACTTTCTACAGTAAACTGTTTGGGGCCGGTGAATGTGACGAGGAGAGTCGGGGGCAGATGATGGAGGGGTTGCCTGAGCTGGAGGACTCTGAGGCAGCAGCTCTGGCCTCTCCGGTTACTCAGGAGGAGATGAACTCTGCAGTGCAGCAGCTCAGTTGTGGCCGAGCCCCTGAGATCGACGGTCTGCCTCCAGAGTTCTACAAGAGGTTCTGGTCGGTGCTGGGGGAGGATGTACATGCCATCTTCACTTCAGCCCTGGATTTGGGTCGGCTTCCACGCAGCTGCACTAGAGCGGTCCTGGCACTGTTGCCAAAGAAGGGTGACCTGACTCTGCTGAAAAACTGGAGGCCAGTGTCCCTGCTTTGTACAGATTATAAAATAATTGCTAAAGTCTTCTCTAACAGACTAAAGGAGTGCTTGGACAGTATAATTTTACCAACACAGACATACTGCATCCCTGGACGGACTATTATGGACAATGTTTTTCTCATCCGGGACATTATAGACATCGGAAAAACAAAGGACTTGAACGTCGGTCTCCTGTCAATCGACCAGCAAAAGGCATTTGATCGGGTAGACCATAACTATCTGTTCAAGACTATGGGTGCGTTTGGGTTTCCCACAAAGTTCATCAGCTGGATGGAGACTCTATACGAAGGAGCCACAGTGTTGCTAAGGGTGGGGGGAGGACTCAGCCGGCCAGTGGAGGTGAAGAGGGGCATCAGGCAGGGTTGTCCTCTGTCAGGGATGCTCTATGTTCTGGCCATAGAGCCACTGCTCCGGAAGCTCGGCAGAGGATTGAGGGGCCTCAGATTGGAGCAGGCCTCACAGCCCCTCTGCCTGTCGGCCTATGCAGATGACATTACTGTGATCATCTCAGGGCAGGAGGACGTGGAGACAGTGCAGCAAAGTCTGTCCCTCTATGAGCGCGCCTCATCCGCACAGGTAAACTGGTCAAAGTCTGAGGCCTACCTCCTGGGACAATGGGAGCACCAGGCGAGGCCCGTCCTTCCCGGGGGGCTGCAGTGGAGCATTGAGGGGTTCAGGTGTCTGGGCGTGTTTCTGGGGAGCGAGCAGTTTCGGACAAAGAACTGGGATGGTCTTGTGGAAAAGGTGAGTGCCCGATTGTCTCGATGGGCCTGGGTCCAGCCCCAGCTGTCTTACAGGGGGAGAGCTCTGGTGGCCAACACTCTGGCTGCCTCCTGTCTGTGGCACCGTTTTACCATCTTACAGCCTCCGGACTCTGTGGTGGCAGATATTCAGAAGAGGTTGGTGGACTTTTTCTGGGGTGGCTATCATTGGCTCAAGGCTGCAGTGCTGTACTTACCTGTGGAGGAGGGAGGACAGGGGTTAGTGGACAGAGACGGCAGCTGTTCTGCTGCGCCGAGTGGGAGGACTGTGTTATGATAAGCACCTGTTCCTCTTGGACCTGAAGGCAGCAGACTTATCGGGGACGTCAAGGTTTTACCAGTCTGTGCTGAAGGCCTGGAGCTCGGTGCTGGAGTGCTCCAGGGAGGAGCCATATGGACGCCTGGGGCAAGAGCCACTGTTTTTTAACCCTGTGGTGAGGAGCAGCCTGCTGGACTCTACCCACATGAGACAGGCATTTGTGGCTGCAGGGATCACCAAGCTGATGAACTTGAGGACTGAGCGAGGCTGGAAGAGTGCAGCCCAGCTGAGCCGGGAGACCGGGGTGAGGTCTGAGCGTGTGCTGCAGAAGCTGCTGTGGGAGGTGCAGCATGGGCTCCCTGTGCACTTCAGAGAGATACTGGGGCTCTATGGACAATCTCCACCCGTCCAGACAGGACCCTTTCCTTCGCTGTGTGTGCAGGGCGCTGGAGGACCACAGAACAACAATGGAGGCTTGCTATCGTTTGACTCCCCTGTCCTCCCAGAGATGTCTGCAGTAAAGAAGAAGGACCTCCATACTTTATGCATCAAAGTCCTCCACAGAGCCGAGCTGTTCGGTGTCCCGGAGTCCAGGTGGTCAGATGTGTTGGCCCCGGGTTCTTCTCCACGAGGCTGCTGGAGGTCCCTGTACCACCCTCCTGTGGAGAAACGCTGTGCGGATCTTCAGTGGCGGGTGGTGCATGGGGCCGTGGCTACAAACAGACATGTGGCTCACTTTGACCCAAGATCAGACAGACACTGTGCCTTCTGCCAAGAAGAAGAGACACTTGAACATCTGTGGTTGTCTTGTCCTCGGCTGGCCCCCCTCCTCAGTCTCCTGGGACGCTGGTTGCAGACTCTGGGACAAACACTCACCCGGGAACTCTTTGTGTTTGGACCCAAATTTTCTGTGGCCAATCGTAGAACTGTTGTTTTAGTCAATTTTATCCTAGGCCAGGCTAAGATGAGCGTGTGGCTCACCCGGAGGAACCACATGGCCGGCTCAGGCTGCACAGACCTGGAGCTCCTGTTAAAGAGACTGGTGGGGGCACGGCTCAAAGTGGAGTTTATGTACAGCAAACTGGTGGGGCAGGTGGAGGATTTTGAGGCGGTGTGGACAGTGAGGAGGGCGCTGTGTTCAGTGAGGGAGGGGCAGTTAATTCTGCATCTGTAGGAGGGGCTGGAATATGGATGTGTGATTGTGTTGTTTGATTTAATATTTTCTTTTAACTGACAAGTGAAACAAAATAAATGTATTGTTAAAAGTCAAAGTCTCTCGCTTCCTCTTTCTCTCTCCCTGCTTCTCTCTTTCCATCTCTCCATAACTCCTCTCCCTCTCTCCTCTTTCTGTCTCTCCTCCTCTCTTCCCCTCATCTGCCCTCTGTTCCTGCTCTCTGTTTCTGTCAACCTCCTTCCTCTCCCTCTAATCCTCCCCCTTCTCTCTGCCTCCTCCTCCCCTCTCTCTCCCCTTCTCTCTCTTCCTCTTTCTCTCTCCTCCTGCTCTCTCTTCCACTCTCTCCATAACTTCTTTCCCTCTTCCTTCTCCTCCTCTCTTCTTTCTTTCATTTGCTTATATCTTTTATCTTCCCTCCCTCCTTTCTCTCTCTCTTCTCCTCCCTCCCTCTCCTCCTCTCTATTCTTTCCCTCTCTCTTCCTCTTTCTCTCTACTCCTGCTCTCTCTTCCCACTCTCTCTATAACATCTTTCCCTCCTCCTCCTCTGTTCTTTCTTTCATTTGCTTATATCTTCTTTCTTCCCTCCCTCCTCTCTGTCTCTCTCTTCTCTTTCCCTTCTTTGCCTCCTCCTCTCCTCTGTCTCTGTCCCTCTCTTCTTTAGCCTCTTTCTTTTCCCCTCCTCTCCTCATCTTCCCTCTGTTCCTCCTATCTCTTCTCTCTCCCTCTCTCTTTCTCCTCATTCTTTTACCTTCTTCCTCTCCCACTGATCCTCCCCTTCCTCCCTTTCTCTCTCTCTCTCTCTCTCTCCTCTTTCCGCCTCTCTCTCTTCCTTTACTCTTTCTCCTCCTTCCTCTTTAGAAAACAAACTTCATTCACCATTTTAAAGTGTAAAATCACAGTTTATCGTCTAAATAAACTCTTTTTATCATCATCCTGGTATCGGTATCAGTATCGGTATCGGATCCTCAGTATCAAAATGGAGTTTGAAATCCGAGTCTCGTGACGTCACTCGCCTAAAAGTATCAAACATAAAGTAAAAACCTGAGCTGTAGACGTGTCCAAACCTCTAATGAGTGATATCACACCGTTAGCATCTTAGCTAGCTCTGTTGTTCTCTTTGTTTTCTTTGTTCTCTTTGGGTCTGATGATGGAGTGACAGACGAGGGACGACAAAACGCACTCCCCCCCGACGATATCTCTGTGTAAATCTGAAAAGTGCCCGTCCGGCCGCTGAGATCTTAAAATAAAACCAAATGATTTTCCGAAGCGCCGCGCGATCCGACGTATCGACGGGAGAGAGCGTTTGTGCGGATTTATGGAGAGGGAACGATTTGGGAGTGGAGCGATTAGGGGGAGTATGGGGCCCATCACGGCGGATCATCGGCGCGCTCCGTCTTCTTAACGGCGCCGTCGTACTCCGGAGCAATCATCTGTCACCGGCGCGGCCATTTTCAGCTTTTATTTAAAATACATGTTTCAGCGCGAGCGGCGTGGAGACGGCGAGCGGGAGTCTGGAGATACATCCTTCCTCACGGAGCGTCTCATTGTGATGTTTTAGTTGTTTTATTAAAGCTGCAGTGTGGAACTTTTAGGGCGATACGGCGCTAAAAATGAAATATGGACCTCATGCCTGTGACGCTGTGGTGTTTCAGTAGCGTTAGCATGTCGCGTGTCTCTGCTTTTATGTTTAAGGAGCTTCATAGTCAAAAACAGACACTTTCCTATTGCGCCATCTGTTGTCTGAGTCCGGAACTGCACCACAGTCTCATCCGCGAGCATTTAAGGCGCCGTTTAAACCCGTCCGCGAGCATTAAAGGCGTTTCGTGCCTGGATCTGACAGACGTCTCCTGTGATTGGTTGATTGATCGTGGGCTGGCATCTGATTGGCTCCTGGGTCCTCTCTGTGGATTGGTGCGTCGCCCTTGAGCCCGGCAAGAACCCGCCCCTTGAGTAACTATTTGCGCTCGCTCACTGCTAAAATAACGATGTGAACGCAGAGGGGCGTTACTTTCAACATCCTCGCTCCTGATTGGCTCTTTGGTTGCTATGACACTCATGGTCAGAATTTCAAATATGAAACTGGGCCTCAAATTCGCCGCTATAACTGCTAGCATCGACGAGCTTCATTTGGAGCCGAACGCTACAGGTGACGTCACACTTAATCCACTTCTTTGTATGAAGCTAACTTGTTGCTAACGCTAGCGGGAACGACGTCGGGGAAAGAAGGACCTGATTTGTCTGTTATTAATGTTCATATCTTGATTTACAGACACAATAGTGAAATAAAAACCCCAGGATCATGTAGAGGGTTAATACGAACATTTTAGGAGCAGGAAGTGTGCCCGTGATCACTTCCTGTTTGGAACGTGGCAACTAGCATGTTAGCTACGTCCATTTATACACACAGTCTATAATAAATACAAAAAAAGTGTTTATTTTTCATTTTTTTACATGGTCCTAATTAAAAGTTGACACAAGTTTTTAAAGAGCGAGTTCGGGCTAATCGGCTTTGAGTCCCCGGACGGCGCTAAAGCCTCGGGTGGCGGCGCCAGATTGAGTAATGCCTCTCCGGTTTGTCCTTGCGAGTCTGCGAGGCCTGAGGGAGGATCATGACAGAGAAACACAAGCTCAAGCCTCATCTGAAGGTCGCTCGAGTTAAGGATGGACTCGCTAATGACGCGAATGTGGCGCTAATGCTAACACAGGGACGACGTATAGGACAAGCTAATCAGGTGTTCACGAAGAAAGAGTTTTATTTTACTGTTAGACTTTGGTTTAAACTTAAAGAGGAGGTATTTACAGCTGTGGGGTATTAAAGAGGAGGTATTTACTTCTGTGGGGTATTAAAGAGGAGGTATTTACTTCTGTGGGGTATTAAAGAGGAGGTATTTACTTCTGTGGGGTATTAAAGAGGAGGTATTTATTCTGCGGGGTATTAAAGAGGAGGTATTTACTCCTGTGGGGCATTAAAGAGGAGGTATTTACTTCTGTGGGGTATTAAAGAGGAGGTATTTACTTCTGTGGGGTATTAAAGAGGAGGTATTTACTTCTGTGGGGTATTAAAGGGGAGGTATTTACTTCTGTGGGGTATTAAAGACGAGGTATTTACCTCTGTGGGGTATTAAAGAGGAGGTATTTACTTCTGCGGGGTATTAAAGAGGAGGTATTTACTTCTGCGGGGTATTAAAGAGGGGGTATTTACTTCTGCGGGGTATTAAAGAGGAGGTATTTACTCCTGCGGGGCATTAAAGAGGAGGTATTTACTTCTGTGGGGTATTAAAGAGGAGGTATTTACTTCTGTGGGGTATTAAAGAGGAGGTATTTACTTCTGTGGGGTATTAAAGAGGAGGTATTTACTTCTGTGGGGTATTAAAGAGGAGGTATTTACTTCTGTGGGGTATTAAAGAGGAG
Organism: Periophthalmus magnuspinnatus; assembly: GCF_009829125.3. Lineage (NCBI taxonomy): Eukaryota > Metazoa > Chordata > Actinopteri > Gobiiformes > Gobiidae > Periophthalmus > Periophthalmus magnuspinnatus. The sequence continues at coordinate 857,872 of NC_047139.1, read as the reverse complement.
GTATTTACTTCTGTGGGGTATTAAAGAGGAGGTATTTACTTCTGTGGGGTATTAAAGAGGAGGTATTTACTGCTCTGGGGTATTAAAGAGGAGGTATTTACTTCTCTGGGGTATTAAAGAGGAGGTATTTAGTCCTTTTTTGTTGAATTTCGTGTCTATTTTTATCTTGTAAATCTCCACTTTTCCCTCTGAGCAGCCTGGGCCTTTCCCTGATGTTCTAATTGTGAAAAACGACCCAGTCCGTCGCTAATCTGGGCCATTTTCTCCGCGCCGCATCAAAAGAGCAACGGCCCAATTACTCCTAACGAGCCACTTTCACTTTCACACGGGAATCGAACCGTCAACTTTTTATTTAAAGAACATTGTGCAAAACAGACTCTTCAGAGCTTTTAAACCTTGTCAAAAAACACCTGGAGTTATTTTCGTTTCATTCAGGCTCGTTTCATTAATCCATTCGTCCAAAGTCGTCGTCTCTGAGCCTCAAAAATGCTACGTTTGTATTCTGCCTGTTTTGTTGCGTCATAGACAGTGGCCAAAAACGTGTTTGAACAAAACGTGTCCTGTCCCAGTGCAGATCTACGGTACACGCGGCTCTTACGTTCAAAACAAGTCCGCCGCGTGCTGTTTGTGAATAACTGTAAAGCGTCGCATTCAGGAAATTCGTGTTAGCATGCTAGTTGTTGTTAGCTTCGGTTGTTTTCTAACGCGGAAGTTTCTGTTCTATTGTTTGTTTTTTGAAGCGCTTTTAGGTGAATATTGTGATTTAAAATGTGTAAAATTATAACAGAATGATCCACACAGCGATGAGAACCATAGAGACACAAGCACAACGGGGCGGATTTAAAAGCTCTTCTCGTTTCTGCTCTTTTTTCCGTTTGATTAATGTTTTGTCCAAAGTCCCGACGGTCGAGGATGAAACTGGACTTTTAATAAACGTTATCAGGAAAAAAAGCGTCTCTGAAAAAGCTTCGCCGCAGTGTTTTATTTTCATTTTTCGACGGCGCGTTGGAGATGAGGACCATAATGAGTCAGCTTTTGTTTGTCGTGATGGAGAGGCACTTTGACGGACGAGAGGTCGAGATCCCAGCGACGAAACAAAGCCGCTGCACGGATCTGTTTATCTGCGCCGGTCATGTGACGTTAGCGAGCGAGTGGGCTGAGTGAGTGTGACGCTGGTATCATAGCAACCGAAGAGCCAATCAGGAGCGAGGATGTTAAAGATAACGCCCCGCCCCTTAGCAACGCTGTCAATCAAACCTGCTGCTAACGCTAAGAGGAGCGACGTAGAGAAAGAAGGACCTGATTTGTCTGTTATTAATGTTCATATCTTGATTTACAGACACAATAGTGAAATAAAGTGCGCACATGCTAACTTCCTGTTTGTAACGCGGCGGCTAGCAGGTTAGCTAACAGCCTGTGGTTACAGATAGATGCACTCGGTCGTCAGATGATGGAGCTGCGGTCGACTCCATAACAGAGTGACACTGATCATTAGCATTAGCGCGTAGCCTCCAGTGTGTGCAGCGCCGCGGCGGTGTTAGCATTAGCGTTAGCGCCTGTGTGCAGAGCTGTGTTTACTTTAGATTTGTATTATTTACACATCTGAGACGTCAAAGTCTGTGTCCTCAAGAACTCACAGAAGAGAGAGGAGAGGAGGAGGGGAGGAGGAGAGGAGGAGAGAGGAGAGGAGGAGAGAGGAGAGGAGGAGAGGAGGAGAGAGGAGAGGAGAGGAGAGGAGGAGAGGAGAGGAGGGGAGGAGAGGAGGAGAGGAGAGAGGGACAGAGGGGGAGGAGAGGAGAGAAGAAAGGGGAGGAGAAGAAAGGAGACAGGGAGAGGAGAGAGAGAGGGAGAGAAGAGTTGAGGGGGAGTGGTAGAGGTAGAGAGGAGACAGAGGGAGAGGGGGGAAGAGGAGAGAGAAGAGGACAGAGGACGGGGGAGAAAGGAGATGGACAGAAGGGGAGAGTGATGGAGAGGAGAGAAAGGAGAGAGAAAAGAGGAGAGAGGACAGAAGAGGGAGAGAGAGATAGAGAGAAGAGGGGAGGAGGAGCGAGAGAATAGAGGGAGAAAGAGGAAAGGAGGAAGAGAGAGAGAAGAGGAAAAGAGAGAGAAAAGAGGTGAAAGAGGGAATAGCGGGAAAAGGGAGGAGAGCGATAGAGAAGAATAGAAGAGAGTGAAGAGGAGAGACAGAAAGAGAGAGAGGAGGAGGAGGAGAGGAGAAGAAGAAAGGAGGAGAGGAGGAAGTGTCTTAGGAGGAAGAAATGTGCGACAGATCAGACTCAGAGACAGAGGAACTTTAGAGTCAGACATGAATCAAACTCAGAATAAATGTAACTGATGAGTCAAGATCAAAACAAATAAACAAATAAATAAACAAATAAACAAATAAATAAACAAACAAACAAACAGCAGGTTACAGTGGGATTGTTCTAATTCCCACAGAAGTAAACACCTCGTCCTTATCTGCTCGTCTCAGATGTTTGTTTCCTTCTCGTTCCGTGCTGTTGCGTTCGGGGTCATGTGATTGCGTTCGGGGTCATGTGCTGAGGTCACGTGATGCGTGTGGTTGCCGTCGGCGACCCGTCCCCGTCTCCTTTGTTCTTTCTGGGGATTTACTCAAAACAAAAGACTTCAAAGCCGAGCGAGTCCATTTCCGTCGTGAAGTGAAGCTCCTGGGCTCTTTGTCCGACCGGCGCCGTAATGGAGCCTGAGAGCGACGCGTGAGGCGGAGGAGCGTGCGGTCTGCGTGTGCGGTCGGCGTGTGCGGTCGCCGTGTGCGGTCGGCGTGTGAGGTCAGATCTGATGTCGTGGAGGATGGCGTTATAGAGACCGATGATGTCAGAGGGGGCGGGACCTACACAACTCTATGGGTGAAAATAACACAACACCTTAAAGTCCAGGAACATGTGACTTTTCTAGTGGAGGGTCCAGTTCCTGCTCGTCTCCATGGAGATGTGAATGCTGCGCCTTGAAATGTTCTACAGTGTGGCATTATTTGGGGCAGCTGTGGCTATAGTATCTCTGCTGTATAGAGTCAGTGCATTTCCATGGAAACAGAACATTTAACTCACACTTCGGAGCTTTCTCGGTAACGATGCACACGTTTTTATGTTGTACTGTGGAATATTATTGCCAAAGGAAGAACGTTTCCCGGTTTAAAGCACTTCCTGCCAACAATTTTCCCAACAATGACGACAACGACGACGACGATAACAACAACAATGACAACAAAGACAGTGACAACATGGATGACAACAATTAATCGTTTGTTTATAGAACGATTTACAACACTCAAGGTGACCAAAGAGCAAAAACAACAACAACAACAACAACAACAACAACAATGAGAACAACTACAATCGTGACAACAAGAATGACGACAATAACAACAATGACAACAAACACGACAACAACTACAATGATGAACGACAAGAGCAACTACAACAAAAACAGTAATAACAACAACAACGACAACGACAACAAGTTTTTTTTTTTTTTCCTTCAGATCAAACTCCAGGTTGTTAGATTCATGCTTATTTTCACTCTATTATTACTCCATTATATTTTAAAGGTGTACTACGTAACATTTCTGCTTGTTGGAGATACCATTGTAAATGTCCAGCAGCGTTAAACACGTGTATCTCCATGACAACGGGCAGATCTCATTATTATTGTTACACTCGTCTGTGGATCGTCCGAACTTAAATAAACACGGGACGTTAAAAGTCACACTGTGGAACATTCCGGACAAAGCTAGAGCATCTCCATGGAGACGAGCGGCTGATCCCGTAGCACGTCTCAGGCTTTGCTCATGTTCCCAAAAAAATGAACCACGGTGAGTTTGTAAATGCTTTTCACAGCGAGAACAACGAGCGGCATGCTAACGCGCACTTCTGCTGCGGCTGATGAATAAAGCGTCACGTTTAAATTCTGCTGTGATTGTTTTAAATTCACAGGCGTAATCCCGGCGTCTCCCTCACGAGCGCCGCTCCACTACAGCCCGATGAGTTTAATCACTGTATAAATATGTGTCTGTGAGCGGCACATTAGCCTCGGCTCTACCCACAATCCTCTGCTCCCTCACTGCAAACACCCCCCCCCCCCCTGACCCCTCCCCCCCGACCCCCCCCGACCCCCCCGGGACCTCACTGTCCAAATATTGTCCCCGCGCTTCAGCAGACAGCCAGCGGGGGCAGCATGGAGAAGGACGAGAGAGAGAGAGAGAGAGAGAGAGAGGGGGGGGGAGGGGCCAGAACAGAGACACACACCTGTGAGAGGAGAGCAGGAGGAGGTGAAGAGGAGGTGAGGAGGAGGTGAGGAGGGGGTCAGAACAGAGACACACACCTGTGAGAGGAGAGCAGGAGGAGGTGAGGAGGAGGTGAGGAGGAGGTGAGGAGGCAGTCAGAACAAAGACACACACACCTGTGAGAGGAGAGCAGGAGGAGGTGAGGAGGAGGTGAGGAGGAGGTGAGGAGGGGGTCAGAACAGAGACACACACACACACCTGTGAGAGGAGAGCAGGAGGACAGGGGGGAGGAGGTGAGGAGGAGGAGTCAGGGAGTCAAGTTTGTGAAATGTGTTTTAATTGGACCTGATGCATGTGCTCCAAATAAATAAATAAATAAATAACTGAGGACTGATTTTTATTTTTAATTTTTTTAGTTTTTCAGAGCAATAAAAACATCCACAAGGAAAAAAACAAAACAAAAACAGAAAAAACAAACAAACTGCTTCCGTTTTAGTTTTGGCTTTAACACGAGTTGAGATTTAAATCACTTCCTGCCAAACGTTTTCCTCGGTGTAAAATCTCTGCTCGTCGCCGTGGGGATGCTACTGCTTTGCCAGGAATGTTCCGTACTCTGTCATTAAACATGGCGACAAGTTCAGATCTGTGGAGAGGAGAGCCCGCTCACAGTAAGATTGGATGTTTTTCAAAGCGACAAAAACGTCTGTAATCGGGTAAATGCTGCGTTCACTGCCGTACTGCGGAACATTCCCTGTAAAGTGATAACATCTCCATGGAGACGAGCGGGAGATGGACCTTTCTCCAGTGAAGTTGTTCTGAAACAGTCACGTGTTGTAAAGCGTCCCCCGAGCTCAGATTAAAGAAGTCCTGACCCACTTCTAAACCGTTACACCAGCGCTAACTCCCCCCTGTGCTAACGCTAACGCTAAACTGATCAATTCTTCATTTCTTTCACCACCAATCTGCACTTTTTCTGTTCTATTTTTAATCTGAAAAGTCTCTTGAAATTCCTTATGCGGCAGAGCTCTGAATGTAATCTACTTGATGTTAGCGGCAGATTGGGGCTAGCGCGCGGCGGAACAGATACGGGCTAGAAGAGAGGTACGGATTTGGGCTAAAGGGGTGGTACGGATTTGGGCTAGCAAGGTGGTACGGATTTGGGCTAAAGGGAGGTACGGATTTGGGCTAGCGGGGTGGTATGGATTTTGCCTAGCAGGAGGTACGGATTTAGGCTAAAGGGAGGTACGGATTTGGGCTAAAGAGGTGGTACGGGTTTGGGCTAGCAAGGTGGTACGGATTTGGGCTAAAGGGGTGGTACAGATTTGGGCTAAAGGGGTGGTATGGATTTGGGCTAGTAAGGTGGTACGGATTTGGGCTAGCAGGGAGGTACGGATTTGGGCTAAAGGGATGGTACAGATTTGGGCTAAAGGGGTGGTACGGATTTGGGCTAAAGGGGTGGTACAGATTTGGGCTAAAGGGGTGGTACGGACTTGGGCTAGCGGGGTGGTATGGATGTGGACTAGTGCGCAGTATAGGGCGAAAAGATTTGGAGGAAAATATCAAATTGCAATTTTTTTCTGACCAAGCTTAGACTTTTGATTTTTCAGGGTTAGGAGTTTATATGCACAGACACAGACAGGGCATCTGACACACAGACAGGGCATCTGACACACAGAATAAAACAAGACATTTAGTTTGTGGTGGAAATGATGTCACAGCGTTTACGATTTGCTAATTACCTCCATTTCGTTTTGATTGTGACTAATCGCGCAGCCCTGGGTGACACGGATTGGGGCTAGCGCTGTGTTACAGATCAGGGCTAACGTGCTTGTACGGGCTTAAATGGTGGGCACGTCTCTCTCCGCTCGCTCTCGTTCGGCGGCGTCCCTCGGTTGTGATAAATCAGCATTTGAAACGCGATGTTTCATCCAATAATGTGGCATTTCAGAGGGGAAATTAGCACGTCTTACATAACCACCAGCTTGGCCTTTGCAGTAATTGAGGCTTTGGGGAAGGAGCAGATGAATCAGGAAACAAAATGGCCTCCCTCATGGGCACAGAACACTTAGATCTGCGCTTCTGCGAAATCAAACTGCATAGATTTGGTCATGCGTGTGTTCACAGACGGCCCGGTTAATACGACACATTTAAGACGGAATTAGCTTGACGTTATAAAACATAAACCGCAGAAACTCATGACTTTAGCATCGTACGCTAAGTGGGAGAGACAGGTTTTTATGTTTATCTAAAGCCCGCCCCACTCTACAGGGTAATTAGCCTGATTTAAGAACATAGGCTGTTTATATAAAAGGACATAGCTAACACGCTAGCTGCACGGTTCTCCATCGACTCTGGCTCCAATTCACTTTCTATTGAAAAACTGTCCCCTCTCTGTCTCTGCTGCTTCAGACTCATTCTGGTCTTAAATGTTCGTATTAACCCTCTACATGATCCTGGGGTTTTTATTTCACTATTGTGTCTGTAAATCAAGATATGAACATTAAAAACAGACAAATCAGGTCCTTCTTTCCCCGAGGTCGCTCCTGTTAGCGTTAGCAACAGGTTTGATTGACAGCGTTGCTAAGCGCCCGCTCCTAAACAGGTCACATCCACTGACCCACAGATGAATACTGTCATTGTGTCCTTTGGCAAGACACTTAACCCACTGTTTTTACCCTCTCTCTCCATCCTTCTCTCTCCCTCTTCCTCTCTCTCCTTCCTCTCTCTCTCTTCATTCCTCTTCTTCTCTCAGTCCTTCTCCCTCCTTCTCTCCTTCTCTCACTCCCTCTTTCTTTTTCCTCCTTTCTTCCTCCTCTCTCTGCCCTTCTCCCTCCCTTGTTCCTTCCTTCCTCTCTCTCTCTCTCCCTCCTCCTGTTCGTCTCTCTCTTCCTCCTCTCTCTCCCTCCTTCTCTCCCTCCTTTTTGGTCATTTACACACAGATCCAAAGTCCGGGTAAATGTTGTACTTCTACTTGAGTAATAAAGTAGAGTATTGCAGTACTTTTACTCGAGTACACTCCTCTGCTCTTAAGTCGTATTTGTTGGTGATGTAATTATTCAGAAAAGTCCAGCAGGGGGCAGTATTCCTGCAGATCCGTTTCCTGTTTTATGAATCGTAATAAAACTCCACTGACACTGAGACGATTCACTCACAGAAAAAACGACAAACTTAAAACAAAATGTCCGCCGTGTTTCCCACTGAGATGATTGAGCTCAGAGTCCAGACCAAAGAGAACGGCCCGAGATGGAGAGGGGGGGGGGCAAGCCGGGGCCAGTAGGGGGCGACACGGGGGGGGAGGCTCTTGGAGGAGCGTCGGGCAGAGCTTTGGTTCACACCAGCAGGGGGCAGCGTGGCTCACATCTCTCTGATTAAAGAGCCGGTACAGGACTGAGGCTCAGCGGGGAACACAGGGGCCCGGAGCGTTTGGGAGGTTTGGGAGAGGAGGAGGCGGGGGAGAGGGGGAGATGAGGGACTATGCAGAGGGTTTTTTTTAATTTATTTTCAATACTTTCTACACTTTTCTATACGCACAAACAACTTCAAATATATGAAGTAAGATGTATCATGGTGGTACGAATTGTGGCTAACGCTGTTACAGATCAGGGCTAATGTGCGGTTGTACAGGTTTAAATGGCGGGATTGAGGTGGTGGAGGAGGTGGGGGAGGACGACGAGGAGGAGAGGGAGGATGAGGTAGAGGAAGAGGTGGAGGAGGGGGACGGGGACAGGGTGGGTGGGTAAAGAGTTTTTTTTTAATCTACTTTCTACCTTTTCTGTACACACGAACAACATCAAATATAAGAAGTGAGATATAGCGCGGTGATACGGATTGGGGCTAACACTGAGTTACAGCGCATTAGCATTGGGGCTAACGTGCGGTGGTACAGGTTTAAATGGCAGGTGTGTCTCTCTCTCTTTTCTGTTCTTTTTTAAATCTATTTATGAAACACAGAGAGGGCTGAGGGGCTGTTAGCGTTAGCATTAGCCTGAGTATCGGCGTATCAGAGCAGAGAATTCACCCAGAGGAAGGTTGTTCAAAGGTTATGTACGACTCTCTCCTCTGTTTTCCCCTCTCTCTTTCCCTCCCTCTTTCCCTCACACTCTCTCTCCCTCTTCTCTGTCTCTCTCTACTTTCTCACTCTCTTGCTGCCTCCCTCCCGCCTTCCCCTCTCCTCTCTCTGTCCTTCAGTTTTTACTCTCCATTTTTTCTCCCTCCCTCTCTCCATCCTTCTCCCTTCCTTCCTCCCTCTGTCCTTCTCTCCTTCTTTCCCTCCCTCACTCCCTCCCTCTCTACATCCTACTCTCTCTCCTTCCTCTCTCTCTGCCCTCTTTCTCCCTCCTCTCTCTCTCCATCCTTCTCCACCCCTCCTTCCTTCCTTCCTTCCTTCCTTCCTCTCTCCTTCTCCCAGCTCTCGTTCATTTTAAACAGTTTTCAGTCGTCCAAAGTTATTCCTCACTTGCTGTGGTGGAAAAGCTATCAACAACTAGCATGCTAACACACACTTCCTGATCATCCTGATGTTAAAAACATGTTTGAACTGGAGCAGGAAACATTTAGCTCCAACACACTAACAACACACTACGCCGAAACACTATGACGAAACACTACAACGAAACACTACAACGAAACACTACAACGAAACACTACAACGAAACACTACAACGAAACACTACAACGAAACACTACAATGAAACACTACAACGAAACACTACAACAAAACACAACAATGAAACACTACAATGAAACACTACAATGAAACACTACAATGAAACACTACAATGAAACACTACAACGAAACACTACAATAAAACACTACAACGAAACACTACAACGAAACACTACAATGAAACACTACAATGAAACACTACAACGAAACACTACAATAAAACACTACAACGAAACACAACAATGAAACACTACGACAGAACACTACAATGAAACACTACAACAAAACACTACAACGAAACACTACAACGAAACACTACAACGAAACACTACAACGAAACACTACAATGAAACACTACAACAAAACACTACAATGAAACACTACAACGAAACACTACAACAAAACACTACAACGAAACACTACAATGAAACACTACAACAAAACACTACAATAAAACACTACAATGAAACACTACAACAAAACACTACAATGAAACACTACAACGAAACACTACAACGAAACACTACAATGAAACACTACAACAAAACACTACAATAAAACACTACAACGAAACACTACAACGAAACACTACAATGAAACACTACAACAAAACACTACAATGAAACACTACAACGAAACACTACAACGAAACACTACAACGAAATACTACAACAAAACACTACAATAAAACACTACAATGAAACACTACAATGAAACACTACAACGAAACACTACAATGAAACACTACAATGAAACACTACAACGAAACACTACAATAAAACACTACAACGAAACACTACAATAAAACACTACAACGAAACACTACAACGAAACACTACAATGAAACACTACAATGAAACACTACAACGAAACACTACAATAAAACACTACAACGAAACACAACAATGAAACACTACGACAGAACACTACAATGAAACACTACAACAAAACACTACAACGAAACACTACAACGAAACACTACAACGAAACACTACAACGAAACACTACAATGAAACACTACAACAAAACACTACAATGAAACACTACAACAAAACACTACAACGAAACACTACAACGAAACACTACAACAAAACACTACAACGAAACACTACAATGAAACACTACAACAAAACACTACAATAAAACACTACAATGAAACACTACAACAAAACACTACAATGAAACACTACAACGAAACACTACAACGAAACACTACAATGAAACACTACAACAAAACACTACAATAAAACACTACAACGAAACACTACAACGAAACACTACAATGAAACACTACAACAAAACACTACAATGAAACACTACAACGAAACACTACAACGAAACACTACAATGAAACACTACAACAAAACACTACAATAAAACACTACAATGAAACACTACAACAAAACACTACAACGAAATACTACAACAAAACACTACAATAAAACACTACAATGAAACACTACGACAAAACACTACAACAAACCCTACAACGAAACACTACGAAATGCAACCACAGACTGTGCACAGAAGTGACGTGTGAGTGTGAGTGAGTGTGACGTCACAGTGTTTCAGTCAGATTAGCTCATCGAGGCTAAAAGTTAAAGCTCTCGCAACAGCTAAGACAGAAAAAAAGAAAAAAACAACAACAAAAAAACAATAAATCAACAATCGCGATAATAACATTTAAACAGGAGCCTCTTCTTCCTTTGGCTCCACAGCGCCCCCTGTGTGGAGCTTTGGGGACAGACTGGATTTGTTTGTTTGTTGTTTACGATATTGACATTTTGTGTGACTATTTTCATTCGTGTGATTAACGATTATATCAGGATAATTAAAGTTGTTATGGAGAATATTCTGGATGATCAGGGCCGTGGGGCAAAGAGCGTCACATGGGCCCCTGTAATACAAATTAATAGGAATAGGGTCCAATTCTGGGCCCCCTAAGAACCTGGGGCCCCGGACAGCAGAGCCCTTTGTCCCCCCTGTCGACTCCTCTGTGGATAAGTGTTGTTTTTGTGTTTTTTTGTGACATAACGGTGATTATCTTTGCTGACAATTATCCCGATTTTATAAAATGTCCCACGATCGATTGTTGTCGACAATAAACTATATTTTTGTTTATCGTCCCATCCCGAGTTGTGTTTTTTTTTCGGGTTTGTTTTGTTCTTTTTCTTGCGTTTCTGTTTGGTTTATTTAAAGTTTCGCTCTTATTAAAGCAGCTTCCATTAATCACGGAACATTTTGTGGATAATTAAAAGTTGGAACGAGCTCAAAGATGATTCTGGTAAACAACGAGTCCATTATGAGACGCTCTGGATATTAAAGGGAATTTTAATGGGAATATTAATGGGAATATTAAAGGGAATGTTAAAGGGTGGAAGCGTCAGAAGAAATGAAATGAAAAACTTTATGAAAAAAAGGAAAGGGCCAGAGGAGAGATGTCCCGTCTTAAAACTTAAAAAATCTAAATAACAATGACAGAAAAACAGAGAGTTTGTTTAATCTCTCCATCTCACTCTCAACCTCCTCCTCTTCTCCTCTGTATTCTCCTCTCCTTCACCTCCTCTTCTCCTCTGTATCCTCCTCTCCTCCACCTCCTCTTCTCCTCTGTCTTTTACAGACGTAGTTAAATCTCAAAATGGAAAATCTTCTGAAATCTGTTGAAACATCTTAATATTAAAGCCACAGTATGTAACATTTTAGACAGACAATAAAAAGGTTGTGTTCAAGGCTCGCATCTCCACAGACCTCACTCCTATTTGTTTGTTTCTATGGAAACTCTCTCGCTCTCTCTCCCTCCTTTCCTCCATCTCTCTCTCCCTCTTCTCTCTCCATCCCTCCTTTTCTCCCTCTCTCTGTCCTTCTCTTTCTCCCTCTCTCCTGTCTCTCCCTCCTCCTCTCCCTCCCTCTCTCCTTCCTTTTCTCCTCTCCCTCCTCCTCTCCCTCCCTGTCTCTTTGTTTTCCTCTTTTCTTCCCTCCTCCTCTCCCTCCCTCCCTTCCTCCCTCCCTCCCTTGTTCTCCCTCCTCCTGTCCCCTCTCCTCTCCCCTCCTCTCCCCTCCTCCTCTCCCTCCTGGTCTCTCTGTCCTTCTCCTCCCTCTTTCTCTCCTCCCTCCTTCATTTTAAACACTTTTCACTCGTTCACAGTTCTTCTCTTTCACTTCACTCGTTCAGACCGTCCTCATGACTCTCCCTGATGACTTTAAAAACACTAAAAATAAAAAGTCTACTCAAGTCAAAAAGTATTAAAGTACATGTTTAAAAAAGTACTTCAAAACTCTGATTGGACAAACACACAGACACATCTCAGTCTGGATTTCCCATAATTCCCTGCTCCACATTTCCCATAATCCTCCATTACCTCAAACTGAATATTAAAATCTCCTCCAGAGCCATTACACTTAAATCACACGCTCTCCCGCTTTATTAATTACCCTCAGACTACAATGCAGAATCCCCATTAAGACGAGCCCTTTGTTTCGGGTGGAGGGCTCATCGCCGCCGCCTCGTTCTCTTCCCTGAGCATCACAGCTGTTCTTCATCATTGCGTACGCGGAAATTCGTTAGCAAATGGAGCTAAATAGCAATGTCGCTAATTAACGACGTCATAGAGGAGCGCGGCGGGCGTTTAGTTTCACCTGTGAACGGCGGACGAAGCGAAACGAGCGAAAAATCCTCCTGCAGAGAAATTATTTTTCTCAGAGACTCAATAACTTTCACAAAGGTCAAATTTTGCGGTGATTTTTATCTATTTTCAGATCTTTAAAAATGCTCTTTAATCGTTAGCTTCCTCTACGCTCTACGTCCGCTCTAGCTAAGCTCTGATTGGTCAGAGCGGTCACATGGTACGACACGAACGGGCCCGACTGTCCCGAACGAACCGTCAGGTTTAGAACGTGGCTCCTGGAAGCTCAAACATTAGCATTTAGCATTAGCATCTCGCCGCTCTCGTCTCTTGGAGGGTCGTTGCTCCTCCGCTAAAGGCTAAACTAGCAACATGCGCCATTGAGCCATGTTTACGCCGAGCGGCTCGTTTGAGACACAGTGAGCTAGCTAGCAGATGACACAGGAGGGGGCGTGGTCTGTTTCCATTGGACGACACTGGAGGGGCGTGGTCTGTTTCTATTGGACGACACTGGAGGGGGCGTGGTCTGTCTCTATTATATTTGAATATTTAAGGAGCTCCACACTGAAGTGTTTTAAACATGAATCTGGGTCAGTGTCACAGGAGCTCAGTTTAATCACATGACGCTCTGTCTCTCCTCTCTCCTCCTCCTCTCTCCTCCTCCTCTCTCTCCTCCTCCTCTTTCTCTCTCTCCTCCTCCTCTCTCTCCTCCTCCTCTCTCCTCCTCCTCTCTCCTCCTCCTCTCTCTCCTACACTCGACAGCTTCTTCCTCTCTCCTTTTTTCTTCCTCCTCCTCCTCGTCCTCCTCTCTTCTCTCCCTGTCTAACCTTTTCCGTCTCTCTTTCCTCCTCTCTCTCTCCCTCCCACTCTCGTTTTTCCTCTCTCCTCTCTCCCTTTCTGGGCCTCTCACCCCCTCCCATTCTCCCTCTCTCCCCTCTCCTCCTCTACCTCTTCACCCTCTCCTGTCCTCACCCTCTCACACTCTCCCCCTCTCCCTCTCTCCCCTCTCTCCTCCTCTCCCCCCTCTCCCCCCTCTGGGTGTGACACATAATCTTACCCGGGCGTCACTTTCAGGTCAGACGCAGTGACACATTTCCGGGGGGAGTGGGAGTCGCGGCTTAAACACTTTTTCTTTTCCGTGGGCTTTTCTGAGGACTTCAAAAACACGACGTTTGACTGAGCCGTGTGTCTGTGCAGCTGTACACGCGTGATCTGAAAGAGACGTGTTTGTAAAGCACTGTTAGCATGTGCGCTGTTAGCATGTGCGCTGTTAGCATGTGCGCTGTTAGCATGTGCGCGCTGTGACACGGCGTCCGATCGTCGTTTACTCAGGGTTTTTTTCAGTTGATTCATGTTTGTTTCCTGATAAATCCAGACTGACAGAGGGACATGAGCCTTGGCCCCGCCCCCTCCAAACACGACCGACCAATCAGATTCATTTATTTCGGTGACGCGTGAGAAACAAAGCAGCTCATTGGTCGATCATCATTTTGAACAAACATTTCCTCCATGTTTTTCAGTCCCCTGTGATGTTTTTGTCCTTTCTTTTTCCTCATAAGCTCCATATTTGTTTTGATACACACAGACTGTACTTGTCTCTGATTGGCTAATCCACCTGTCAGTCACGCCCATCTGAGCTCTGGGAGATTCTCCTGTGGCTCAGATCTTCATAAAGTTCTGCAGAAATGTGAGTTCTGAATCCCAGATCTACTTCCGGTAAACCTTCTAGCAGTAGTGGCTCAGTTGGTAGAGCTTTTGCCCACTGATGTGAAGGTTTGCGGTTCGAATCCCGCTCTTGACCTAAAAAACATCATTGGTTGAGCGGTCAGATCATTGGTTGAGCGGTCAGATCCACTGACCTTCTTCTCCCCGGGACAAAATGGCCGCCCGAGATTAAAGGATAATTGAAAAAATGAAGGTAATTTTGGTGGAAATTAGTTTGAAAAGAAACGCGAGCTTTGTTCAGACGAAATAAACTTCAGATTTCGGGAGGAGCAGGATTAATCGAGTGAGGCAGAACACGCAAAATGACACGACGGCGTCCAGAGCGGCGGCGGCGGCCAATCACAAAAGCCGTCACATCAGCGCTTTAAACGGGCCAATCAGATTTAACTAAAACAACATCACACATTCCACCGTCCAATCAGATTTCACACAGACGACATCACTCTCGGTGGATGAAGAACGACCACGGTGACGCTTTAAACGACGGAAAAAGAAAACGCCGCCGCCGCTAGAAACCGCCGCCCGGACAAAACGAAACACAAACGCACAACAGGTTTGACTTTACAAACACCAGACGCACAAATGACTCGATTTATCATCCAAAAAACAAGTCCACATACAAATACTGAGCTTTTCTCTCTGAAAACACTCTGATCCACCTCGTGATGTCATCATGTGGTGATACAGGAAGTGCTCCGCTGTGACATCATCCATCACTCTGGAGGAGGAGAGGAGGAGGAGGAGAGAGGAGGAGGAGAGAGGAGGAGGAAGAGAAGAGGAGGAGAGAGGAGGAGGAGAGAGGACAGGAGAGGAGAGGAGGAGAGTAGAGAGGATAGGAGAGAGGAGGAGGAGAGAGGAGAGGAGGAGAGAGGAGAGGAGGAGGAGGAAGAGAGGAGGAGAGGAGAGGAGGAGGAAGAGAGGAGGAGGAGAGAGGAGGAGGAGAGAGGAGGAGGAGAGAGGAGGAGGAGAGAGGAGGAGGAGAGAGGAGAGGAGGAGGAGAGGAGAGGAGGAGGAGGAAGAGAGGAGGAGAGAGGAGGAGGAGGAAGAGAGGAGGAGGAGAGAGGAGGAGAGAGGAGGAGGAGAGAGGAGAGGAGGAGGAGGAAGAGAGGAGGAGAGGAGAGGAGGAGGAAGAGAGGAGGAGGAAGAGAGGAGGAGGAGAGAGGAGAGGAGGAGGAAAGAGGAGGAGCAGAGAGGAGAGGAGGAGGAGAGAGGAGAGGAAAGGGGGAGAGAGGTGGAGAGAAAGAGAAAACGCTCCAAATACAGGAAGTGCTCCGCTGTGTTTTTAAACTCCACACACCTTCATTTATAGAATCATCTGGATCATCTCAGTCCTGAGTTGTCTCTTATCTCGACTGAACTAAAGGAAAAAGGAGGAGTTCACTTAAACTCTCACTTGATGACATCACGAGGTGGAGCAGAGCGTTTTGGAGATGTACAGACTCAAACCTTACACCACGACTTAAACCTCACAGTCTGTGTCACGTCGGTCGTTTAAACCTCAGTCGTCTCATCGGGTCAAACTCAGTAAAGTCTCATGTTTTTATTTGTCCTGAAGCGAAAAACACATTTGAATAATCCAGATCCTGCACGTCAGCGACTCGCCGCCGCCGCAGCTCGACGCCGCCGCCCCGGGCACGTGCAAATTGGCTTTCACAGTTCAGCAGAATTTAAATAAATAAAAACCCAAAATAAAACACAGTGAGAGTTTTGACATTTGGCCGTGATGTGTTCAGTGTGTGAGGAAAAAACAGGACATTTGAAATATTTGATCCTAAATAGAATCTTTTTAAACAGATTTACTCCTCACTGAACGTCTAAACGTCTGTAACGTTACAACTCGTTCTAAACCGTTTTAAATTGTTCTAAACTGTGATAAAAAAAAGTTCTAAACTGTTCCAAACCGTTTTAAACTGTTATAACTCATCCTAAACTGTTCCAAAACATTATAAAAATTCCCAAACCGTTCTAAACCATTTCAAAGTGTTTAAACTCGTTGTAAACCATTTTAAACTGTTCTAAACTGTTCTAAACCACTATAAACATTCCCAAACCATTCTAAACCATTTCAAACTGTTCTAAACTGTTTCAAAGTGTTCTAAACTGTTCTAAACTGTTCCAAACTGTTCTAAACTGTTCCAAACTGTTCTAAACCGTTCTAAACCATTTCAAACTGTTCTACACCATTCCAAAACCTCCAAACGTTTATAAATCATTTTAAATTGTTTTAATTCACACCAAACTGTTCTAAACCACTCAAAACCATGCTAAACTGTTCCAAACCATTCCAAACTGTTCTAAACTCATCGTAAACCATTTTAAACCGTTCCAAACTCACCATGATGAGACCAGTGCTTTAAAGTTAACAACTAGCATGCTATCAGAGCACTTCCTCTTTACTGGATGAAGAAACACACAGAAAGAACAGAGAGGACGGATTTGACCACGGACTGGAAAAGCACGTACAGGAACTTTAAAGTACAGGACGTTTAAAACCTCGTACTTTTACTTTTACTCCAGTAACATGTACTTGTACTTGTGTAATATTACTCTGCAGTACCGTGTGACTCGAGTAAACGCAGTTTCAGTTTCAGATGTGAAGTGTTTTTAAAGAGGCTCCTGCTTCAGTTTGGAGCCAAAAGACGATCAATATTTTTATAAAGAGCCTGAAATATGAAGTGAATCAGAACACAGAGAGAACAAGCAGAACACAGACAGAACAAGCAGAAGACAGAGAGAACAAGCAGAACACAGACAGAACAACCAGAACACAGACAGAACAACAACCAGAACACAAAGAGAACAAATAGAACACAGAGAGAACAAGCAGAACACAGAGAGAACAAGCAGAACACAAAAAGAACAAGCAGAACACAGAGAGAACAATCAGAACACAGAGAGAACAAGCAGAACACAGAGAGAACAAGCAGAACACAAAAAGAACAAGCAGAACACAGAGAGAACAAGCAGAACACAGAGAGAACAATCAGAACACAGAGAGAACAAGCAGAACACAGACAGAACAACAACGCTGCGCTAACATGGAACGTGGAACCTCACAGTGAGAGGAGGTGGTGTTTCCTCAGAGGAACCTCCACCTCAGACTTTAAAGGACCAATGATGTAAAAGTTCGAGCATCTAAAGCACGTGTGTCAAACCCAAGGCCCATGGGCCAAATGTGGCCCGTCACGTCACTTTATGTGTCCCATGACAAAGTAAATTAAAAGGTCTGTGTGTCTTAAAATGTTAGTTTATCAGGAAATACAATCACACAGACGTTTTTTCACATCTGTGCAGATCCATGTGTGATATTTGTTTTTTTTTGGTTTTTTTGGCCGCCTCAAGTTCTTTTTTAAATGTGAAGAAATAAACATGAACTGAATTGAAAGTTGTCCCTCTGAGCCACCGTACCTCTAAACACAACCCTCACGTCTTAACGCCAAACGTAAACACACTTTTGACAAATAAACCCGTCATCAGCCTCACACGAGTCGTTTAGATGAACACAGATTCAAAATGTGTCAATCCACAGAGATGAGAACCATAGAGACACAAGCTCAACATTGAACCCGTTTGAACGCTCGTAAACGCAGCGTCGGCGCCGTACCTGTGAAGAAGCAGTCTTTGCTGTGGACGGCGTAGATCCTCCTCCTCTGCAGACACGCCGTGCGGTAAACCTCGCAGTGGTTCTCGTAGAAGTTCCCGTCGGATCCGCAGACGGGGACGAAGGAGGGACGGCAGCGCTCCTGACAGACGCACTCGCCGCGCCTGGTCTCCGGCAGCACCACGCACTCCCGCCCCCGGCCGCAAGAGGTGCGGCGACACGGGTCATCGTCGGGCGCCTCGTCCACCACGGGCGCGGCGTCGGCGGGCGCGTCGGGCGACGGGGCTGGAGAGACACGAGAGGTCGGCGTCAGGTTAGACTCTGGAGTAACTGACCGTAGATCGATGACATCACAGCGCTCGATTGACCTTATTCGGCTCCGCCCACTTTTGTCACGTGACCAACGATTCTCTGGAGGCTTTAAAACACAGACGGAGGCGGAGAAAACGAGTGTCTATGGCTAAAAAGTGAGCGATAGAGAAGAGGAGAGAGGGGAGCGAGAGGGAGGAGAGAAGGAGGAGAGAGGGAGGAGAGAGGGAGGAGAGGAGAAAAGAGAGGAAGAGGAGAAGGAGTGAGGGAGAGAGGGAGAGAGGAGAGAATCAGAGGTGTAGAAAAACTTCTGATCTCAGATTTCATGGTTGTTAACGTCTAAAAACTGTCCGCCGTAGAACTGAAACGGGGGAAACTAAAGCTTTTGGTTATTTTGGGGAGGGCAGCATGTGTGTCTATGGTGGAACGTTGAGCAGTTACCATGGTGACACATCGCACAAAGATCGTCTGAAAACTCAAGAAAAGAAAACAGTGTGGGTTTAAACGGCTCATGGTCCTGTTTAAGAGTTTGACTCACGGAAAAACTGTTGGCTAACGCTAATGCTAATGCTAACGCTAACACAGGAGCAGGCAGATAAAACGCTGATTTTTGTTTTATTTCAGCGAGTTCTGGAGTCTCCACAAACAGAACACTGGAAAAGTAGGTCGACCGTCGCTGCGTCAGGAGAGAACGACGCCGTGTAAAATGTGTTTATGAAAAGTATTTATGGGACGACGGCGATGAACCGACTCAGTGTCTCCGTGTGTCGAACTTTTAAGTGTCTACGTCTAAAAACCGTCCGTCTGTTCTGACCCGAGTGGATCAAACATATGAAAGAAAACACAGGAGTCAAACGGGCCACGGAAAGTTAAACTGTTTATTTTAAGTTCATTTTCATTTACTGTGTTTTCCGGACTATGCGTCGCTCTGGAGTATAAGTCGCACCAGCAAAAAAAAAAGCATAATAATGAAGAAAAAATATATATATAAGTCGCATTTTGGGGGAAATTTATTTTGCAAAATCCAAGACCAAGAACAGACATTTTAACTTTAAAGACAAGTTATAAAAGTAAGAATTAAACAGAGAACAGCAGAATCTATTAACAGGATTTTTGCAAGATTCTGCTAAAACATAGAGATAAAATTGGACAGGAAGTAGTGACGCTAACAGGAAGTAATGATGCTAACAGGAAGTAGTGAGCTAACAGGAAGTAATGACGCTAACAGGAAGTAATGAGGCTAACAGGAAGTAGTGAGCTAACAGGACGTAATGGCGCTAACAGGAAGTAGTGAGCTAACAGGACGTAATGGCGCTAACAGGAAGTAGTGAGCTAACAGGAAGTAATGACGCTAACAGGACGTAATGGCGCTAACAGGAAGTAGTGAGCTAACAGGACGTAATGACACTAACAGGAAGTAGTGACCAAGAACAGACATTTTATCTTTAAAGTCAAGTTATAATAATAATAAAATGTGGACCAACAGGCTGAATATCAGTACATCACGCTAACGCTAATGCTAATGCTAATGCTAACGTAACACATTTATATTTATTCAGCTCC
>NC_047139.1:808194-837942 GCF_009829125.3 Periophthalmus magnuspinnatus | reverse complement strand
CTCCTCCTCTTTTATCAGCCCCTCCTCCTCTTTTCTCAGCCCCTCCTCCTCTTTTTTCAGCCCCTCCTCCTCTTTTCTCAGCCCCTCCTCCTCTTTTCTCAGCCCCTCCTCCTCTTTTATCAGCTCCTCCTCCTCTTTTATCAACCCCTCCTCCTCTTTTCTCAGCCCCTCCTCCTCTTTTTTCAGCCCCTCCTCCTCTTTTATCAGCCCCTCCTCCTCTTTTCTCAGCCCCTCCTCCTCTTTTTTCAGCCCCTCCTCCTCTTTTCTCAGCCCCTCCTCCTCTTTTTTCAGCCCCTCCTCCTTCATAAACATGTGTGTTTGTGATTTGGGTCAGGGGTCAAATGGGACAGATCTCTAGATGACTCAAACATCTCAAACGTGTTGAGACGTGTTTCTGATGCGTCTGTCACATGTTTGTTTTAGCGGTGAAGCTCAGAGCTGCTCTGAGCCGTCGTCCGGGTGTTTTTCCCGTGTCAGATTGTGGTTTCTTCGCCGCTGACACGTGCCGCTTTAAACGTCCAAAAGTGAAAGTCTAAAACGTGCGAGCGGAGACGGCTCCTCCCGGCTGAGCCGCAGAGGAGCGTCGCAAACGACAAACCCAGCGTCCCCCACAACAGCTCGCCGCCGCCATCATTCTCCAAATATGACAAGCAATTACCGGCGTGTTGTTTTTGGCAGCCGCCGCCGCCGCTCGCCGAGCCAAGATCTGCACTTTCAATATGCAATTTGTGTGTTTTTTATCAGCTCAGAGTTCGACTCATTCACGTCTGTTTAGTCTGAAAAACAGACGAGAGACGAGAGACGCAGAGGAAGAAGACACCTGTACGACCACCAGGGGGCGCAGCTCCAACTCCGCCCTGGTCTTCACTCCTCACATGTTTCTCCCCCCTCTCACTTCTCTCTATCCTCTCTTCCTTTCTTTTCCTCTCCTCTCTTTCTCCCTCTTTTCCCTCTGTCCTCTCTTCCCCTCCCTCTCTTCCTCTCCTCTCTTCCCCTCCCTCTCTTCCTCTCCTCTTTTCACTTCTGTACATTTTAATTCTACATGATGTAAAATGATGTGTTTAATCACCGCGGCGACGATCACGACCCGGGCCCCGTGACCTTTCACCTTTCCCCTCGTTCCGCACAAATATTCTCTGAGAGCAGTTATTTCTGTGACCTCTGACCTCTTTTCTCACTCTGCCTCCTCTCACAGGAGGGACAGGAGGGAGGAGGCGCAGGAGGGAGGAGGCGCAGGAGGGAGGAGGCGCAGGAGGGAGGAGGCGGTGGGAGTTTGAGGTTTTGTGTGGGCGTCTTTGGGAGGTTATTTTAAAAAATGCAATTAAAAAGAAAGTGAATGTTTGAAGGAGCAGAGGGAGGAGAAGGAGCAGAAGGAGCAGGAGGAGCAGGAGGAGCAGGAGGAGCAGGAGGAGCAGAAGGAGCAGGGGGAGCAGGGGGAGCAGATTCAATTGTTATTTTTATTTTTTATTTTATTTTTTTCAGACTTAAGGAGGTTTTTGTGTCGTTTTTACTTTTCATTATCAGATAAAACTGAGGAGGAGAGAAAGAAAGAAGAGGAGGAGACAGGAGAGAAAAAAGGAGGGGGAGAGGAAAGGAGGGAACAGAGGAGGGAGAGAGGAGATAAAGGAGAGAGGAGAGGATGGAAGGAGAGATATAAGAGTAGTGAGGGGAGAAAGTTAAGAGGACAAAAGGGAGAGAAGGAAGGAGAGAAAAGAGGAGGACAGAGAAAGAGGGAGGTGATAAAGGAGTGGAAGGAGGGAGCGGGGCAGAGGGGCATGTCGTCTGAATTCAAAAGCAATCATTTTTGTTCTCACGTCATAAATCCCTCCTCCGAGATGATCAGGCGGAAAAGAGAGGGATGAGGGAGGAGAGGAGGGACGCTTTAAGAGGCAGACAACGGAAAGAGAGAGAGGAGAGAGAGGAGGGGAGAGAGGAGGGGAGAGAGAGGAGGGGAGAGAAGAGAGAGGAGAGGGGAGAGGAGGGGAGAGAGAGAGAGAGGAGAGAGAGGAGGGGGAGAGAGAGGAGAGGGAGAGAGAGAGAGGGGACAGGGGGAAGAGAAGAGAGGGGGTCGTCTAAGGGCACGAGAGCAGAGGACGACTCGTTCATCAGGACAAACAGAATGAAATAAACGACAAAAAGAACGTCTGAATCAGAGTGTCATTCTGTCCATTTAATAAAACTAAATCTTCACTTCAACTGAACGAGCCACTTTTTGTCCCAAAGTCAGAGATGAAAAAGAGCGAGAGGAGGAGAGAGGAGGAGAGAGGAGGAGAGAGGAGGAGAGAGGAGGAGAGAGGAGGAGAGAGGAGGACAGAGGAGGAGAGAGGAGGACAGAGGAGGAGAGAGGAGGACAGAGGAGGAGAGAGGAGGACAGAGGAGGACAGAGGAGGGAACATTTATTTAATTTAATGTATTTATTTATTTGTTTGGGGCGGTGCGTGTTAATGAACAAACAACATAAACATAAACATAAACATAAACATAAACACAGCCTGTATAAACTGTGTATAAATGCACAGAGCTAACGCGCTAACATAAACATAAACACAGATCCTGGAGGATGGACAGATCCTGGAGGATGGACAGATCCGGGGGGACAGATTAGTGTCTCTTGTGGAGGACATTGTCCTTTGGCTCAGGTCTCGCTCAGGTGCTCAGTTTGTCCTAAACGTGTGTCTGGACTTTTCACTTCCTGATTTTTACGACGGCGTCAAACTTTAGCGGAGGATTTATCTCCTGTCATCCTCCTCTCCTCCTGCGAGCGGAGGAGCGACGGAGGGAACGAGGGAGCAATTATTATTTTTCCCTCATCCTCCACATTTTTTCTGTCTCCCCTTATCGCACTCTCGCCCTCTCTCTCTACTCTCTCTCCTGTCCCTCTCTTCCTCCTCTTCTTTCTCCTCTTTCTTTTCCTTTCTCTCCTCCTCAAACTCTCTCTCTCCTGTTCTCTCCTTTACAACAATTAATGGAACTTAAAAGTTACACAAACCTCCTTTAACCTTAAGAAAAGAGAAAAGTTTAGATTTATTCAAACAGCAAAACCTCCACAAACCTCCACAAACCTCCTCGAACCTCCTCAAACCTCCACAAACCTCCTCAAACCTCCACAAACCTCCTCAAACCTCCTCAAACCTCCTCGAACCTCCTCAAACCTCCTCAAACCTCCTCCAACCTCCTCAAACCTCCACTTTAACTCCACACTCGGGTGGAGTTGTTTTAAATGTATTATCTGTTGTGGAAATCCACTTGAACTGAATTAGCCGTAATACGTCTTTAAATATACAAAGAATATAAATATAAATATAAATATAAATATTCATGCTAGAGAATATAAATGTCCTTTGAAAATGATAGTGCTATGAGGCTTTAGCGTTAGCATAGAGAGCAGAGACATGTCTCCTGTGTCTCCAACGATCCAAGACATTTCCCACGTCTCCAACGAGTGGACGTGTTTCCTGAGCCTCACACTCTGCCCTTTAGTCCAGATATTGATGTTGTTTATGTTTTTATGTTTTGTTTGTTTCTTTATGTTTTGTTTATATTTTGTTTATGTTTTGTTTGTTTTGTTTATCTTTTTATGTTTTGTTTATCTTTTTATGTTTTGTTTATATTTTTTTGCGTTTTCTTTATGTTTTGTTTATATATATTTTTTATGTTTTGTTTATATTTTTTGTGTTTTGTTTATTTTTTTGTTTTGTTTATGTTTCCTTTATGTTCTTTTATGTTTTGTTTAACTTTTTATGTTTTGTTTGTTTTGTTTGTGTTTTGTTCTAAAGTTCGTAGCGCGTCGTTACTAAACGCTAAACCTCATAACGCTCACATGTGCACCTATAGCATTAGCACTAGCCGTAGCGTTAGCGATAGCATTACAGTTTGAAGACGCTGCAGGAGCCAAAACGCCGCGCGGGGCATAAAAAGCACATTACACAAATATTTCCGTCAGCAGAACTCTCTCTCCTTAATGCCCCTGGAACCGGAGCGGCCGACGCAGACGATTGTTGTGTAATAATGGCGCCCGCTAAGCCCCGAGAACGAGCGCTGGAGCGGCCGGCGCCGCGCCTCGTTTATGACCCAATATAAAGCTGACAGGGCAGTTTATGTAAAAGCAGTTTGGCTCGATGGGAGATTAACATTAAGAGCAGCGTTTGTGACGCCACCAACAGGAACTGAGAAGAACTGCACCCACCGGACACGACCCTGCTGATGTCACTGCAGATATGACATCATCAGCGCTTTGCATCATGGGAAACTCAGATCTCTGCTCCTCTGCTCCTCTGTCCCTCTGCTCCTCTGCCCCCCTGCTCCTCTGACCCTCTGCTCCTCTGACCCTCTGCTCCTCTGCTCCTCTGCTCCTCTGACCCTCTGCTCCTCTGTCCCTCTGCTCCTCTGTCCCTCTGCTCCTCTGTTCCTCTGACCCTCTGACCCTCTGCTCCTCTGACCCTCTGCTCCTCTGCTCCTCTGCTCCTCTGCTCCTCTGCTCCTCTGTCCCTCTGCTCCTCTGCTCCTCTGCTCCTCTGTCCCTCTGCTCCTCTGTCCCTCTGCTCCTCTGCTCCTCTGACCCTCTGCCCCTCTGCTCCTCTGACCCTCTGCTCCTCTGCTCCTCTGCTCCTCTGCTCCTCTGTCCCTCTGCTCCTCTGTCCCTCTGCTCCTCTGCTCCTCTGCTCCTCTGTCCCTCTGCTCCTCTGTCCCTCTGCTCCTCTGACCCTCTGCTCCTCTGTCCCTCTGCTCCTCTGCTCCTCTGACTCTTGTCTCTTTGATTCATATTTATGATTCAGATTGTGCTTAAATATAATCGCACAAAAAGCTTTTAGTAAAATCTAAGTTTTTATTTTGTTGAACCGTCCCCAAAAAAACAAACGCTCCAAGTCACAGACGCCAAACGAGAGGAACATGACAGAAGAACATGACAGAAGAACATGACAGAGGAACATGACAGAAGAACATGACAGGAGAACATGACAGAGGAACATGTCAGAAGAACATGACAGGAGAACATGACAGAGGAACATGACAGAAGAACATGACAGGAGAACATGACAGAGGAACATGACAGAGG
This sequence comes from Periophthalmus magnuspinnatus, assembly GCF_009829125.3. NCBI lineage: Eukaryota > Metazoa > Chordata > Actinopteri > Gobiiformes > Gobiidae > Periophthalmus > Periophthalmus magnuspinnatus. The sequence continues at coordinate 832,886 of NC_047139.1, read as the reverse complement.
AACATGACAGAGGAACATGACAGAGGAACATGACAGAGGAACATGACAGGAGAACATGACAGAGGAACATGACAGGAGAACATGACAGAGGAACATGACAGAAGAACATGTCAGAGGAACATGACAGAGGAACATGACAGAAGAACATGACAGAGGAACATGACAGGAGAACATGACAGGAGAACATGACAGAGGAACATGACAGGAGAACATGACAGAGGAACATGACAGGAGAACATGACAGAGGAACATGACAGAAGAACATGTCAGAAGAACATGACAGAGGAACATGACAGAAGAACATGACAGAAGAACATGACAGAAGAACATGACAGAAGAACATGACAGAGGAACATGACAGGAGAACATGACAGGAGAACATGACAGAGGAACATGACAGGAGAACATGACAGAGGAACATGACAGGAGAACATGTCAGAAGAACATGACAGGAGAACATGACAGAGGAACATGACAGAAGAACATGTCAGAAGAACATGACAGAGGAACATGACAGAAGAACATGACAGAGGAACATGACAGAGGAACATGACAGAGGAACATGACAGAAGAACATGACAGAAGAACATGACAGGAGAACATGACAGAGGAACATGACAGAAGAACATGTCAGAAGAACATGACAGAGGAACATGACAGAGGAACATGACAGAGGAACATGACAGAGGAACATGACAGAAGAACGTGACAGAAGAACATGTCAGAAGAACATGACAGAGGAACATGACAGGAGAACATGACAGAGGAACATGACAGGAGAACATGACAGAGGAACATGACAGAGGAACATGACAGAAGAACATGACAGAAGAACATGACAGAGGAACATGACAGAGGAACATGACAGAGGAACGTGACAGAAGAACGTGACAGAAGAACATGTCAGAAGAACATGACAGAGGAACATGACAGGAGAACATGACAGGAGAACATGACAGAGGAACATGACAGGAGAACATGACAGAGGAACATGACAGAGGAACATGACAGAAGAACATGACAGGAGAACATGACAGAGGAACATGACAGAAGAACATGTCAGAAGAACATGACAGAGGAACATGACAGAAGAACATGACAGAAGAACATGTCAGAGGAACATGACAAGAACATGACAGAAGAACATGTCAGAAGAACATGACAGAGGAACATGACAGAAGAACATGACAGAGGAACATGTCAGAAGAACATGACAGAGGAACATGACAGGAGAACATGACAGAGGAACATGTCAGAAGAACATGACAGAAGAACATGTCAGAGGAACATGACAAGAACATGACAGAAGAACATGTCAGAAGAACATGACAGAGGAACATGACAGAGGAACATGACAGGAGAACATGACAGAGGAACATGACAGAAGAACATGACAGAAGAACATGTCAGAGGAACATGACAAGAACATGACAGAAGAACATGTCAGAAGAACATGACAGAGGAACATGACAGAAGAACATGACAGAGGAACATGTCAGAAGAACATGACAGAGGAACATGACAGGAGAACATGACAGAGGAACATGTCAGAAGAACATGACAGAGGAACATGTCAGAGGAACATGACAAGAACATGACAGAAGAACATGTCAGAAGAACATGACAGAGGAACATGACAGAGGAACATGACAGGAGAACATGACAGAGGAACATGACAGGAGAACATGACAGAGGAACATGACAGAGGAACATGACAGAAGAACATGACAGGAGAACATGACAGAGGAACATGACAGAAGAACATGTCAGAAGAACATGACAGAGGAACATGACAGAAGAACATGACAGAAGAACATGACAGAGGAACATGACAGAGGAACATGACAGAGGAACATGACAGAAGAACGTGACAGAAGAACATGTCAGAAGAACATGACAGAGGAACATGACAGAAGAACATGACAGGAGAACATGACAGAGGAACATGACAGGAGAACATGACAGAGGAACATGACAGAGGAACATGACAGAGGAACATGACAGGAGAACATGACAGAGGAACATGACAGAAGAACATGTCAGAAGAACATGACAGAGGAACATGACAGGGGAACATGACAGGGGAACATGACAGGAGAACATGACAGAGGAACATGACAGAAGAACATGACAGAAGAACATGTCAGAGGAACATGACAAGAACATGACAGAAGAACATGTCAGAGGAACATGTCAGAAGAACATGACAGAGGAACATGACAGAAGAACATGACAGAGGAACATGTCAGAAGAACATGACAGAGGAACATGACAGGAGAACATGACAGAGGAACATGTCAGAAGAACATGACAGAGGAACATGTCAGCAGAGATCTCTCACTTCATCATTATATTTAAGAATTATCCACAAATCTGACCACGTTTTGAATTTGTTTGTTTTTTTCATTTAGAGACAATTTGTCAAAGTTATCATTTTCCTTCCTGGTTGAAGAAGAGCAACAAATGTGGAGAGGTCGTTCTGTAACTGTTCCCTAGCAACCAGAAAAAAAAACAAAAAAAACAAGGACCAGCGCTCGTTTCATTTGCACAGTACTTAAAATATGACAAATGAAAATATTAACATAGACTTTATTTTGTTAGATAAATAAATAAATAATCATGTTTAAACTATATATATATATATTTTTTAAAGTTCTGCATTTTGGATGGACTTGTGTTGGATCTGTATTAAATAAAATCGACCTATGACCTTTCCCCAGGAGGCGGAGCTAACCAGTACCAGACCTAGGCCTGGTTTCTGACGGCGCCCCCTTGAGTCCACACACACATTTACTTCATCTAAACTTGGTACTTTGGCCCAGACTCCTGCAACAGTTTTCCATTAATTATGAGCCTGAATAAAAGTCCAAATAGATTTTGTGTCTGGGGTCAGAGGTCACATCATTTTCACTCTAATCTCGTTTTTGTCGGACATTATGATGATGAGCTGCTTCTTCAAAGGGGATTAGCTTTAATCAGGACCTTCTGACCTGGACTTTACACTTGAAGCACTTGGAAAGTTCTTTAGTCCAGAGTCAAACTGACACTTTCACACCGGACCACACGGACAAACTCGAGTCTGTTTAAAGTGGAACAAACGGACAAACTCGAGTCTGTTTAAAGAGGAACAAACGGACAAACTCGAGTCTGTTTAAAACGGAACAAACGGACAAACCTCGAGTCATCTTAAAGTGGACCACACGGACCAAAACTTAAGTTCCGGCTCCTGTTGAAATCTTATAGAAGCAAAATAACAAAGGAGGACGGACGTGTGGAGAGAAATGCACTGAGCTTTTGACTATGGGTTAGGGTTGGAGTAAGGGTTGGGGTCCGGGTTGGGGTTTGGGTTAGAGTTGGACCCGGGGTTGGGGTTAGGGTCTAAGTTAACGTCTAAATTCGAGTGAATATAGAACAGTTCCAGTTCTTTGCTTCTCTTCACTGTGAATCACCGGCTCCATTGAGCCGTATTCAGACGTCACCGTGCGCTCGTGATCTTTCGCTCTACTGCCCATGACACAGGCCGGCTATGGAGCTAACTGGAGGCACTGCTCTGTCTGAAACTGTTACTCAGGTTAGACTTTAATCTGAGGTTTGATTTAACACAATCTGACCAGAAACAGCTGACTTATCTGAACTCCAACAGGTGATTTGTGCTGTTTAACAAGTCCCTCTCAAACAAGCTAGCATTAGCATTAGCATTAGCCAACAGTTTTTCAGTGAGGACCATGAGCTCGGACTGACCGCACACTCCTCAAAACGTGCTCTTTAAACCCATTTTGTATTTTTTCTTACATTATCCAACAGTCTTAAAACAGTTTCGACGGCGTTTGCTAATGTGCGTGCCGCGTCACCATGGTAACTGCTGAACATTCCACCAAAGCCGCACATGCAGAAAACCCCCGGCGTGACGTCACCGTAAAGTACCAGCAGCGGATTTCAACTAGTTTCAAAACGTTCTTCATTTCCACAGGAACCATCCACCAAACCGGTCGTAAACATAAAATCCCGTTAGCGTAAATTGCGTCGAACACGGATCCGGGCAGAAGAAGTCGTCTCCCATAATGCACCTCTGCACAGCCACAGTCAAACATGCAGCGTGTTTGGGGCTGAAGTAAGTACTCACTGTGATGGACGCTGCCTCCTGCTCTGGCCTCTCCGCTCTCCGGCTTCTGCAAGACAAACACACACACACATGAGAACGCACAAACACACACACACATGAGAACGCACAAACACACACACACATGAGAACGCACAAACACACACACACATGAGAACGCACAAACACACACACACATGAGAACGCACAAACACACACACACATGAGAACGCACAAACACACACACACATGAGAACGCACAAACACACACACACATGAGAACGCACAAACACACACACACACGAGAACGCACAAACACACACACACATGAGAACGCACAAACACACACACACACATGAGAACGCACACACACACACGCATGAGAACGCACAAACACACACACGCATGAGAACGCACAAACACACACACACACGAGAACGCACAAACACACACACACACACGCACGAGAACGCACAAACACACACACACATGAGAACGCACAAACTCACACACACATGAGAACGCACAAACACACACACATGAGAACGCACAAACACACACACACATGAGAACGCACAAACACACACACGCACGAGAACGCACAAACACACACACACACGAGAACGCGCACACACACACGAGAACGCACAAACACACACACACATGAGAACGCACAAACACACACACACATGAGAACGCACAAACACACACACACAGGAGAACACAAACACACATGAGAACGCACAAACACACACACATGAGAACGCACAAACACACACACACATGAGAACGCACAAACACACACACACATGAGAACGCACAAACACACACACATGAGAACGCACAAACACACACACATGAGAATGCACAAACACACACACACATGAGAACGCACAAACACACACACACGAGTCACACACACGTTATAAAGCCACTTCTGCAGACTCAACCACAGACTATTATTTAGAAAACGACTTTCCTTTCTACACCGACGAAGACGAGAGCGTGAGGAGAAGAGGAGAGAGGGAGGAGAGGAGGAGAGGAGAAGAGGAGAGAGGGAGGAGAGGAGGAGAGGAGGAGAGGAGAGGAGGAGAGGGGAGACAGATGACAGAGGAGAGGGAGGAGAGGAAGGAGAGGGAGATGAGGGAGGTGAGAGAGGAGAAGAAGGAGAGGGAGGAGAGGATGAGAGGAAGGAGAAAGAGGAGACGGAGGGAGGGAGGAGAAAGGGAGAGGAGAGAGGGAAGGAGGAGAAGAGAGGAGGGACAAGAGGGAGGGGTGGGAAATGATGGAGGAGAGGGACGAGGAAAGACAGAAAGGAAGAGGAGAGAAAGATGAGGGATGAGAGGGAGAAGGAGGAGGAGGTGGAGGAGGAGGAGGTTAAACAGCTCTGATTCAGGCCTGTGAGTGTGAAGCTCGCCGTACGTAAAAACTGAAAGATAGAAGGGTTTTAGCAAAGCACTCACAGCTAGCTCAGTGTTAGCATCACTGTTAGCATCACTGTTAGCATCACTGTTAGCATCACTGTTAGCATCTCTGTTAGCATCACTGTTAGCATCACTGTTAGCATCTCCACTTCCTGTTCAATTATCAGCCTAAAGTTAATACAAACTTACAAACTTGAATATTGTGATTTGTAAATGACATAATCATCCACAGGGGTCACCGGTGAGAACCATAGAGACACAAGCACAATAATGTAAGCCAAAGTGCCCGTCCCTTTAAGACCTTGTGCGTCTGTGTGTGTCTGTGTGTGTCTGTGTGAGTTATGGTCGAGTTTTCAGATTGTGTGTGGGTCCAATCAAGAGGAAGCTGTGTTTTTGTTGCGGTTCCTGATGAGTTTCTCCTGTTACAGCGGCGCCGTGTCAGTCACAACGAATGTACCACCACGAGTCGGGCGGCAGTTTACGAGCGCGCACACACACTCACACACACACCCCTACACACACACACACACACCCACCCCTACACACACACACACACACACACACACACGCTGCCACTACAGGCTTCTTCAGGACATTGGCTTCCATTCATTTCATGCACAGCAATACAGACCCTTAAAGAGGAGGTACAACACTGCTACGGGGTATTAAAGAGGAGGTATTTACTTCTGCGGGGTATTAAAGAGGGGGTATTTACTTCTGCGGGGTATTAAAGAGGAGGTATTTACTCCTGTGGGGCATTAAAGAGGAGGTATTTACTTCTGTGGGGTATTAAAGAGGAGGTATTTACTTCTGTGGGGTATTAAAGAGGAGGTATGTACTTCTGTGGGGTATTAAAGAGGAGGTATTTACTTCTGTGGGGCATTAAAGAGGAGGTATTTACTTCTGTGGGGTATTAAAGAGGAGGTATTTACTTCTGTGGGGTATTAAAGAGGAGGTATTTACTTCTGTGGGGTATTAAAGAGGAGGTATTTACTTCTGTGGGGTATTAAAGAGGAGGTATTTACTTCTGTGGGGTATTAAAGAGGAGGTATTTTCTTCTACGGGGTAGTGAGGCGTCTCTATATTGTGAGTGTGTGTACATGTGTACATGTGTGTGTGTACAGATTTTAGTCCTTAGTGAGTCAGGTCCCTATAAACCCACGTGTTCAGACTGACATGTTCTTTATAATCCACACCTGCCCTGTCCTTTTTCAATGTTTTTTATCTGAATGTTTTTAACTGTATGTTCATAAATGTTGATTTGAACTGTGTATATATTGTATATATTGTATATATATTGTATATATATTGTATATATTGTATGTACGGTGACCTTGAGTGCCCAGAAAGGTGCCCTAAAATAAAATGTATTATTATTATTATTATTATTATTATTATTATAATATGTGTGTATGTGTGTGTGTTTGTGTGTCTGTGTGTATATTTTAGTCCTTATAAGTGATGCAGGTCCCTACATCGTACATGTGTTGTGTTTGTGTGTTGGGGTGTGTGTGTATGTGTGTGTATGTTTGTGTGTATGTGCGTGTGTGTGTATGTGTTTTGTGTGTGTGTCTGTGTGTAGACTTTAGTCCTTATAAGTGATGCAGGTCCCTACATCGTACATGTGTTGTGTGTATGTGTGTTTATGTATGTGTGTATGTGTGTGTATGTTTGTGTGCATGTGTATGTGCGTGTGTGTATGGGTGTGTGTGTCTGTGTGTAGATTTTAGTCCTTATAAGTGATGCAGGTCCCTACATCGTACGTGTGTGTTGTGTGTGTCCCTGTGATAAACACCTGTCCCCACACGTGCACATAGAGCGGGAGCAGAGTGTTTTAAAAATAGTCCGACAGTAGATCTTCACCATCGTCACGGCGACTGTTGTGACATTTGTGTTTCCTCGTTGTCGGTAACGAGCAGCTCTGATAAAAACATGTGCCACGAGCCGGAATGTCGTCAGGAACAGAAGTCGACTCCACATCCAGCGGCGTTTACTCCGGCTGTTTATTTACACGTCTGTTAAAGCTGCACTACGGAACTCTTCTGGTCTCCATGGAGATGCTCCTGCTTTGCCTGGGATGTTCCACAGTACAGCATTGAACACATCCGTTTGGCACGTTTCGAATCAATAAAAAAGACATTGAAAAACATGAATTCTTACAGTGAGCGGGCTTGCCTCTCCACGGATCTGACCGGTAGCTTGTTAACTGAGATAGGTTTGGTTTTTTTTCCGCTTGTATTTGAGTGTTAGCGTTTGTCTCACATTAGCGTTTGTCTCACATTAGCATTAGCGTTTGTCTCACATTAGCATTAGCATTTGTCTCACATTAGCATTAGCGTTAGTCTCACATTAGCATTAGCGTTAGTCTCACATTAGCGTTAGCGTTTGTCTCACCGTCCAGACATATGACGTAAACAGCTCTTTAGATAAGTTCGCTACGTGCATCTTTATAAAGCCTGTACTGTCTGATAATCAGGAAGTGCACATTAGCATGATAGTTGTTAGCTTTACCGTGATGCTAACACTTCGTCCTGGTCTCTGAGAGCTGTGAAAAGTGCTTATAAAGTCATCGTGGTGAATACTCGGGGTGCTCTGAACGTGTGAGGACGACTGCGGAGCGTTTCGGAAAAATATGTAAACACGATTTTTCTGGCAAATTGTAAATGTGATTATGATCAGAATATTTGTGTTTTAGGAATAATTCTGTTCAGAGTTCACATTTTAAACCAGAAGAGTCGACAAAAAGACGGAAATTGGTTAGCGGGTTTTGCAGAACGAGAAGGTTTTATTTTTGGAGGACATTATAATCTGCTGTACGTGTCTCAGCGCGTCGCCCCCCGGTGGACGACATCATATACTGTACGTGTCTCCGCGCGTCGCCCCCCGGTGGACGACATCATATACTGTACGTGTCTCCGCGCGTCGCCCCCCGGTGGACGACATCATATACTGTACGTGTCTCCGCGCGTCGCCCCCCGGTGGACGACATCATATACTGTACGTGTCTCCGCGCGTCGCCCCCCGGTGGACGACATCATATACTGTACGTGTCTCAGCGCGTCGCCCCCTGGTGGACAGCATCATATACTGTACGTGTCTCCGCGCGTCGCCCCCTGGTGTCAGAAAATGTTCCGCGGACTCTGACATAAAAACATGAGATTGTGATGGACGCGCTTCAGCCTGAGGGATATTAGATTCATGAGACCGAAACAAGCTCTGGGTCGGCCCGCCCTTGACCTCTGACCCCAGCTCAACACACTGTACGGTCGGAGCGCCGCGGAGAATATTTGTTCCAATTTCCCGCACGTCCCTGAAGGCGTCGCGGAAATAATGAGACGTGGGCTGGACGTGAAGCGCCCGAACGCATCACCTCTGCCGGAGTCATTCACATGCACCGGACGTACGACACACTCTACATATTCATGAAGCGGCTGCAGTGCGTCGTGCGCTTCGGCCCGAAACGACGACCACGACCACGGGAGCCACGCCGCGAGAGACGGGAAACACTCAGCGCGTCACAATCACTCACCACGATGAGTTTACGAGCACTTTTCATGATTTTAAAGAGGGACTAAAACACAGAAACACCGCCGACAAAAACATGAAACTGAGAGGAGGAGGACTAAAGGGGAGGAGGGAGGAGGAGGGGCGGGGTCAAGGGGAGGAGGGAGGAGGGGCGGAGTCAAGAGGATAATGAGGGGGGAGGAGGGGCACAGGTATACACTCTTTAAACTCCGTCCCCGTTGCCAGGTTTGTTTGTAAACAGACACTTGGCTGTAATCAGGACAGTCTTTTGTGATGTCACCAGCTACTTGAGACTGCAGAGCCCCTGGAGGAGGCGCACACAGACGTAAACTGACCCAGTTTGTACTAAAAAAGACCAAAATGGAACAGCTGATGTAAATAAAACACCATATACACAGTTTAGTGGTGGAGACCCTGTAATCCACACAACGACTAGCATGCTAACAGCACTCCAGTCTCTCCTGGTTTGTGGAAAAAAAAAAAAAACGCCGGATAATTAGATTCAGTCTTGACATTTCTACTTCCTATTGTTCAACAACAGTCGACAGAATCCGTCTGTCTGTATTTACACAGTATTTTTACTCTGCTCTGTTCAACAAATATTAATTTCCTCCAATCTGGCAACAAAGGAGCGTCCCCCTCCTCCCCCCTCTCTGCGCCTCCTCCCTCTCTCTCTGCGCCTCCTCCCTCTCTCTCTCTATGCCTCCTCTCTCTCTACCTCCTTTCTACCTCCTGTGCTCCCCCTCTCTCTGTCTCCTTCCCTCCCTTTCCTCCTTCTCTCTTCCTCCCTCCCTCTCTCACCTCTTTTCCTCCTCCCTCTCCTCCTCTCCTCCTCCTCCTCTTCTCCACCTCATCTCCTCCTCTCTTCCCTCTCCCTGCCGCTCCTCCTCCTCTCCTCCCCTCCTCTTCCTCTCCTCCTCCTCCCCTCCTCCTCTCCTCTCCTCCTCTCCTCTCTCCTCTCCTCCTCTCCTCTCTCCTCCTCCTCTCCTCCTCTCTCCTCCTCTCTCCTCCTCCTCTCCTCCTCTCCCCTCCTCTTCCTCTCCTCCTCCTCTCCTCCTCCTCTCCTCCTCCTCCTCCTCCTCTCCTCCTCCTCTCCTCCACCTCTCCTCCTCCTCTCCTCCTCCTCTCCTCCTCCTCTCCTCCTCCTCCTCCTCCTCTCCTCCTGCTCCTCCTCTCCTCCTCCTCTCCTCTCCTCCTCCTCTCCTCCTCCTCCTCTCCTCCTCCTCTCCTCCACCTCTCCTCCTCCTCCTCCTCTCCTCTCCTCTCCTCCTCTTCTCCTCCTCCTCTCCTCTTCTCCACCTCATCTCCTCCTCTCTCTTCCCTCTCCCTGCCGCTCTTCCTCTCCTCCTCTCCTCTCCTCTCTCCTCCTCCTCTCCTCCTCTCCTCCTCCTCCTCCTCCTCTCTCCTCCTCCTCTCCTCTCCTCCTCTCCCCTCCTCTCCTCCTCTCCTCCTCTCTCCTCCTCTCTCCTCCCCTCCTCTCCTCTCCTCCTCCTCTCCTCCTCTCCTCTCCTCCTCCTCCTCTCCTCCTCCTCCTCTCCTCTCCTCTCCTCCTCTCCCCTCCTCTCCTCTCTCCTCCTCTCCTCCTCCTCCTCTCTCCTCCTCCTCCTCCTCCTCCTCCACTCCTCTCTCCTCCTCTCCTCCTCCTCCTCTCTCCTCCTCTCCCCTCCTCTCCTCCTCTCCTCCTCCTCTCCTCCTCTCTCTTGTTTTGGCTGATAAATCTGTATGTTGTTGTGTTTTTTGGCGTTGTGGTTCAAAGTTAAAGCCGTGGGGAGGCGCGCGTTGCCAGATCAGAACAAAGTGTGTAAACAGGAACAATGTGGCTCCCGAGGGCCCGCGGTTTAGATGTTACAGGCGGAGACACGGGCCGCTTTGATTGGCTGTCGTCGCGCCAACGGCGGCGTCGGGATCAATCTGCCTATTCAGAGATTCACTTTTCTCCTGGTTCATGGTTAATATCTGTACGTCATGGGCCGGTCCACATCAGACTCAAACTGGGCCGGTCCACATCAGACTCAAACTGGGCCGGTCCACATCAGACTCAAACTGGGCCGGTCCACATCAGACTCAAACTGGGCCGGTCCACATCAGACTCAAACTGGGCCGGTCCACATCAGACTCACATTGGGCCAAAGCTGGCACCACGTTGTCCTTTACTGAACCCAAAAACGTGATTGTTGTCCGTTTAAAGGACTTTCAGGCATGAGATTAAAGCTGCACTACGTCACTTTCCTGGTGGGGGGGTCGGCCATCTGCTTGTCTCCATGGAGATGTTATTGCTTCACCTGGATATTTCCCCGTACGGCATTAAACGCATCTACCTTGTGTTCAGTTACAGGTGTTTTTGTTGCTGAGACAGACATGCACTCTTACTGTGAGTGGGCTCACGACTCCACAGATCTGACGTGTAACTTGATCTGCTTGTCTTTATGAAGATAAGACAAGTTTAATGCCATACTGTGCTACATTCTAGACAAAACAAATCTCAAAATCAAACAAAAACTCCATGGAGACAAGCGGTTTGAGGCTCTGCGACCAGGAAAGTCTAAGCAGGGACTTGGAGACTTCCCTCACCCCAGACACCTCCTCCAGCTCCTCCAGTGAGACCCAGAGGTGTTCCCAGGACAGAGAGAGACAAAGTTACACGTTGCATCTTTATTAAGACACATTTGTGGAGATTTTCAGTTTGGATATTTCATTTGTGTCTAGAAATCTGGACAGAGTGATATTTTAGAGTGATATTCTGGAGTGATACTCTGGAGTGATGTTCTGGAGTGTATTCTGGAGTGATATTTTAGAGTGATGTTCTGGAGTGATGTTCTGGAGTGATATTTTAGAGTAATGTTCTGGAGTGATGTTCTGGAGTGCATTGTGGAGTGATATTCTGGAGTGATGTTCTGGAGTGATGTTCTGGAGTGATATTTTAGAGTGATGTTCTAGAGTGTATTGTGGAGTGATGTTCTGGAGTGATGTTCTGGAGTGCATTGTGGAGTGATATTCTGGAGTGATGTTCTGGAGTGATGTTCTGGAGTGATATTCTGGAGTGCATTGTGGAGTGATATTCTGGAGTGATGTTCTGGAGTGATGTTCTGGAGTGCATTGTGGAGTGATATTCTGGAGTGATGTTCTGGAGTGATGTTCTGGAGTGCACTGTGGAGTGATGTTCTGGAGTGATGTTCTGGAGTGATGTTCTGGAGTGCACTGTGGAGTGATAATAGCTCTGGCCGGGGTGCATTAGATTGTCGTCTGTGGCTTTTGAAATATAAATGAAGGATTGCAGAGAAGAGCAGTTTGTACTAAATAATTCAGCTGAAGTTTATCAGCCCAGTTCAACAGCAAAATTAAACACGTCCCTGTGTCAAACCCGACGAGAAGCAGGAACAATCAGTCTTAAAGGGAGTGGTTTCATTTAAAGTCCCATGATGCACTGCTCTATGATCTAATGCACAGACCTGGAGTTCATTCAAACGTTTAACACACAAACTCTGCAGATTTAGGCTGAGCTCTTCTCTCAAACAGAAAACACCTTGTGATGTCATCATGTGGTGATACAGGAAGTGCTCCACTGAACAGGGAGGGCATCTGACACGCGGGGACATTTCAGAACACGTCTGTAGAGTCTAAACTACAGGTATAGGATATTGTGATGATGAACTCCACTCTGGTCTGATGTCCTCTCTGGTGTGATGCTAGCTGTGGGCACTGCTCTGTCTGAAGCTGTTAGACTTTAATCTGAGTTTTATTTTGACACAATCCAACCAGAAAAGTCTGACTTATCTGAGCTACACCAGGTGAACTGATCTGTGCTGTTAAACACGTCCGTCTCAAGTAACATCACAGTCACAAGCACGCTAGCATTAGCATTAGCATTAGCATTAGCCAAACTCTTAAACAGGACCATGCTCATGTTGATCACAGGCTCCTGAAAATGTGCCGTTTAAATCCAGCTTGTATTTTTTCTTGCCTTTTCAGATGATCTTAAATCCTTTTTGGCCACGTTTGCTAATGTGTGCATCGTGTCGCCACGGCAACTGCTGAACATTTCACCATAGAGGTACACATGGAACACCCCCATGTGCACACAGAATATAAGTTTCATATCTCACCGTCACATGGTCCAGGGACGAGGAGGGGGGCGTTTCCACGGTGATCCATCCGTTGCCCCGGTGACCGTAAACCACCTCGGGACAGGAAGTGAGCAGAGCGGCCGCAGCCACCGCCCACAGAGCCAGGCTGCCCATGAGCGCCCACCTGAGGAGAGCAACAGAACCGCAGGTTAATACACAGATGCCCCGGAGCAGAGACTGTGTGGCGTTTTGGCGGGTAACGGATTCTGTGAGTGTGACTAATAAACAAATGTATTTTAATATTTCAAGATCACAATAATCTTCCAATTTAGATCTAAAATGGTTCATCGCAGGGTTAAATTCCAAAAATAACCCACAACAGGCGAAATCTGTGAAGTATCAGCTTTATTTTTTACATTTATTCTCTGTTTTTGCTGTAAAACCCCTCACCACACACTTTATACACTTTTAAACACACTCTACCTTCGTCTTCCTTCTTCCTTTTTCTCTCTTTCTTTCTTTTTTCATTTTCCATCTTTCTCTTTCTTTTTCTCTTTCTTTCATTTTTTTTCTTTTTTCTTTCTTTCTTATTCTTTTTTTCTTTTTTCTTTCTTTCTCTCTTTCATTTTCTTTCTTTTTCTGTCATTTTTTTTTCTTTTTTTTCTTTTTCTTTCTTTTTTCTCTTTCATTTTCTTTCTTTTCCTGTCTTTCTTTTTTCTTTCTTTCTTTTTCTCTTTCTTTCTTTCTTTCTTTCTTTCTTTTCCCTCACCACACACTTTATACACTTTTCTCACACAGGCGTTCACATTTTCTCACATTTCTCTCTCGTTTAAACTCTCTCAAAGTTCAAACCTTCGTAGGCGTCTTTGTCGGTGCAGAACGTTTCATCGACATTGTGGGTTTTGTCGGGGACAAAACAAATCGCAAACGTACAGCACTTCAGAGTCACACTGAGATCCAACGTTTATGTAAATTTGTCTGAACACATTCTGTACTGGACAGGAGACACGGCACGGAGGAGACTGATGGACAATGGTCTACAGTCCAACAGCCAATCAGGACGCACGACACAATGGTCTACAGTCCAACAGCCAATCAGGACGCACGACACAATGGTCTACAGTCCAACAGCCAATCAGGACGCACGACACAATGGTCTACAGTCCAACAGCCAATCAGGACGCACGACACAATGGTCTACAGTCCAACAGCCAATCAGGACGCACGACACAATGGTCTACAGTCCAACAGCCAATCAGGACGCACGACACAATGCACGTTCAGACGCTGGAAAAAAAAAAAAAAAAAGTAAAACTCCAGGCTCAAATCTCAACCTTTCAGTCTTTAAGTGAGAAAAGAAGATATAGAGAATGTAAATGTGTGAAAAAAAAGCAAAACAAAACAAAACACTGTTGGTTTAATGGGACAGCACTTTGGTCTGGAGTGTTACATAAAACTCTGGGGCTGATGGACTGACTTCAGAACGCTGGTAATGCCACACTGAAACATTCTCTCCTCATCCTCCTCCAGAAAAGCTCCACAGTGCAGCTTTACCCTGGTGTGCGTCCTGTTTGACTGTGAGTGACACCAGCCGCTGTCTTTGTGTTTTCTAGGCCGAGTTGAAATATTCATTATGCCAAAGTCTTTAATATTAAATGTTTGAGCGAAGACGCGATAATAACGGCTCTGACAGACGCACAAACACACTCCAGTACAAGACAGCGCCGCCTACAGGCCGACACGGAAACAGCACCACCTACAGGCCGACGCGGAAACAGCGCCACCTACAGGCTCTGTTTTCTCTCCCTACATTCCATTACAAACATTACTGTGTTTGATGGAGACAAAGTGTTTGGCTCCTGCCCCACAGCCACAGGGTCACAGGGTCAGTCCTCCACAGACTTGCGCCTCCTTTTGGGGCCACACACTTTTACAGCTGCATTGAGTAATAATGTAAAAATGTAATAATGTGACAATGTGTTAATGTAATAATGTGACAAGTGATAATGTGATAATGTAATAAAGTGATAATCTGACAGTGTTAATGTAATAATGTGATAATGAAATATCTGATAATGTAATAATGTGATAATGAAATCGTGTGATAATGTGAAATTGTAATAATGTGACAATGTGATAATGAAATATTGTAATAATGTGACAATGTGATAATGTAATAATATGATAATAGGGTAATGTGATAATGTCATAATATAATAATGTGATGATGTAATAATGTGAAGTCCCACAGAAACAGTCACATAAATGAAGTGTCCAGGGTCAGCCGCTGTGAAACTGGACCAGAGTCTGATAAAGTCACGTCTGCGCCTGTAATGACACTGAAGAGACTCGATACTCGATACTCAATACCGATACCGATACCACAATGATAATGAAAATACTCTTTATTTAGACAATAAACTGTAATTTTAAAAATTAATTGATAGAACTTTATTTTCTAAAGAGGAGAGAGGGAAAAGAAATGGAGAGAGGAGGAAAGAGGAGAGAAGAGAGAGAGAGAGGAGGAGAGAGAGGAAGGGGGGATTAATGGGAGAGGAAGGAGGTAAAAGAATGGAGTCAGAGAGGAGAGAGGAAGAGGAGAGGAAAGAGGAGGAACAGAGGGAAGATAAAAGCAGAAGAAAGAAAGAAGAGAGGAGGAGAAAGAGAGAGAATTTATGGGGAGATAGAAAGAGAGAGAGGAGGAGAGGGAGAGAGAGAGAAGGAGGAGAGGGAGAGAGGGCAGAAGGGAGAGAGAGAAGGAGAAGGAGAGAGAGGGGATGATTAGTGGGAGAGGAAAGAGGTAAAAGAATGAGAAGGTGAGAGGAGGCGAGATGGAGAGAATGAGGAGAGAGGAGGAGAGGGAGCGAGAGAGAAGGAGGAGAAAGGAGGAGAGAGAGAAGGAGGAGAGAGGAGGAGAGGGAAAGGGAGAATGTGAACTGAGTGACAGACAGACAGACAGACAGACAGACAGACAGACAGACAGACAGACAGACAGACAGACAGACAGACAGACAGACAGACAGATAGATAGATAGATAGATAGATAGATAGATAGATAGATAGATAGATAGATAGATAGATAGATAGATAGATAGATAGATAGATAGATAGATAGATAGATAGATAGATAGATAGATAGATAAACAGACGGAGGAGGGGACAGACAGCTGGAGATATTTACTCTGTTTCTCTGGAGATGGATCCAGAGGAAAAGGTCAGATCTGGAAGTTCAACATTTGTGATCGGAATTTCAATAGAAGCTCCACTGTTTGGGTTTGGAGTTTTCCTCCACCTTTAAACACTTTAAACACCTCCACCTTTAAACACTTTAAACACCTCCACCTTTAAACACTTTAAACACCTCCACCTTTAAACACTTTAAACACCTCCACCTTTAAACACTTTAAACACCTCCACCTTTAAACACTTTAAACACCTCCACCTTTAAACACTTTAAACACCTCCACCTTTAAACACTTTAAACACCTCCACCTTTAAACTCTTTAAACACCTCCACCTTTAAACACTTTAAACACCTCCACCTTTAAACACTTTAAACACCTCCACCTTTAAACACTTTAAACACCTCCACCTTTAAACACCTCCACCTTTAAACACCTCCACCTTTAAACTCTTTAAACTCTATAAACGGAGCAGAGACAGACGTTTTGATGATAATAAAATTTCAAACTGGACTCAGGAAAAGTTCACTCCTTTTTCTTTATATAAAGTAAAACAAAACTTCAGATTTGTAACTGGACAAAAAGAGAGAAAACGTTTGACTGGACGAGTTTATAAACAACCAGACCTGGTTTAGTCCTGGTTTAGTCCTGGTTTAGTCCTGGTTTAGTCCTGGTTTAGTCCTGGTTTAGTCCTGGTTTAGTCCTGGTTTAGTCCTGGTTTAGTCCTGGTTTAGTCCTGGTTTAGTCCTGGTTTAGTCCTGGTTTAGTCCTGGTTCAGTCCTGGTTCAGTCCTGGTTTAGTCCTGGTTTAGTCCTGGTTTAGTCCTGGTTTAGTCCTGGTTTAGTCCTGGTTTAGTCCTGGTTCAGTCCTGGTTTAGTCCTGGTTTAGTCCTGGTTTAGTCCTGGTTTAGTCCTGGTTTCACACACACTCCTGGATCTCTATGAACCTGCTGCACTCACCACTGCTCTCTCCTTTATCTAAACTCTCCTCTCTCTATCTTTTCTCTCTCTTCATTCCTTTACCCTCTTTCTTTCCTCCCCTCCTCTTCCCTTTACTCCTCTTCTTTATCCTTCCTCCCTCCTCTTTCTCCCCATTCTTTTACCTCCTTCCTCTCCCACTAATCTTCCCCTTTCTCTCTCCTCCCTCACCTTATCTCTCTCTCCTTCTCTCGCTCCTCATTATCTCTCTCTCTCTCTTCTCCTTCTCTCTCTTCCTCTCTCGCTCTCCTCCTTCTCCCTCTCTCTCCTCCTTCTCTCTCCACCCTCTCTCCTCTCTTTCTTCTCCTTTGCTCTCCTCCTTTTCCCACTCCCTCTCTTTCCCCTCCCCCTCTTTCCTCTCTCAATAACTCCTCCCTCTTTCTCCTCCTCTCTCATTTCTTTCCTCTGCTTTTATCTTTTCTCTTCTCTCCCTCCTCTGTCTCTCTCTTCTCCTCCTCTTCCCTCTGCTCCTCTTCTTCCCTCCTCTCCTCCTCTCCCCTCCTCTCCTCCTCTCTCTGCGCCTCCTCTTTCCTCTCTCACAAACACCACACTGCTGAAGGTAAAAATAAACCTTTGATTGATTCTTCAAATGGATTTTTTTTTTTTTTTTAACACAATAAAAATCTGCTCATGTGCAGCAGATTCAACCAATTTACTCAGAACAAGAGAAACCTCCAGACTAAATATAAGACGCGTAGATTCGTGGGATTCGTGGGATTCGTGGGATTCGTTCGCGTCGTCGTTTTGGTTCAAATGTGCAGCTTCTCGGCTCATTTAAGTCGTTAAAAACACTGAAAGGCCAAGTCCAAACGCTGCACCTCCTCTCATCTCTCTATTAACTCCTACATCACATGACCCTCATCTGACCTCCACCTGACCTCCTGACCCCAGCCAACATGACCTTTGAACTCCACAGGCAGCTCCTCCACAGACCAACACACAGCGGCTATGGTTACGTCATGACATCATTACAGACAAAAGAAGGCGGCGCTGAAGGCTCTTGTTTACAGTTTCAGCCTAAACGGACCCACTGGCTCGCTCTGCTGTTCTCTTTGTTTGGTTTGTTTGCTTTGGGTCTGAGGGTGGAGTTATAGATGTGTGAGAGATGATGTCTACGGCCTGCATTCCTGTTCATGGAAGGATTGTTTTTCCTCACAAAAATGGCGTCTTTGACCCTCCAGTTTACAGTTTCAGTGTCGTTAGCGCCTCCTTCAGACGGATGTAAGTCAGTGTCCAGCAGGAATCTGACCACAACTGAAGAAGCGTCTTGTAGGAGCCAAGACGTTTGTCAAACATCTTCACTCCTACAAGTTACAGATTTTACTTCTTGCCTTTTTAACAATATTTAACTGTATCGTTTCTTCCGTTTGCCGCGTCACGTCCACGTTTCATCTGTGAACAAGTTTCAGTTTCAATGATCCTCGTGAAGGTCCATGGAGTTTATCACCGCTCAGTGACATCACAAGGTGGAACACAATTTTTCTTTCTCTGGAAAAATCCCAGACTCAGTTAAATCTAAAAAAAAAAAAATGTTGTTAAAATAAGAATGAAGAACTTTAGATTAGAACTTTAGATGGAAGTTGAATCCGAATTTGAATGGACGCAATTAGCAGTTAGCAATGACGGTAATTACGTCTGCTAACTGCTAACTGCTAACTGCTAACTGCCACACTGTTCTTTAGATTAGCGACAGGCCGATGTGTCAGAATCAGAAGCATTTGGATGTATTTTTCTCCTTGTGATATTAAAGGGGTGAGTGGTGATATTAAAGGGGTGAGTGGTGATATTAAAGGGATGTTTCTTGTTGGTGCTGTTTTACTCGTCTGATCTGTGGAGAAATTTAACAACTATTTCACAAACTGCTCCCTGAATAAATATAAAAGGAACGACGGAGCAGTCCAACGTTTGTTTTACGTGGCAAAGTCTCTCTCTCTCTCCCTCCATTCTCTCTCTCTCTGTCCCCCATTCTCTCACTCTTTCCCTCACTCTCCCACTTTCTCTCTCTCACTCCCTTGCTCACTCTCTCCCTTGCTAACCCTCTCACTCTCTCCCACACTCTTTCACTCCCTCAACCTCTCACTCACTCTTTTCTCACTCTCTCACTCTGTTGTTCACCCTCACTCTCTCCCCCTCTCTCTCCCTCACTCACTCTCACACACTCTCCCTTGCTCACTCTCTTGCTCACCCTCTCACTCTCTCTTACTTACTCACCCTCTCACTCACTCACTTTTTTCTCACTCTTTTGCTCACCCTCTCACTCCCCCCCTCACTCTCTCTCACTCCCTCATCCTCTCACTCTCTCTCTCTCTCACTCTCTTGCTCAGACATATTAAAGCAGCACTGTGGAACTTTTCCAAAACCAAACAGGCTCATGCCAGACGTGTCAGTCTGAGTCTCACACGTTTATCCGTCTCTCGCTGAAAGAGGTGGAGAAAACACAGAGCGCCCTGATGATACTTGAATCTGATTGGTCGAACAACAACAACAAAAAACAAACTCGAGTTAAATCCAGAAAAGCTCACACATTTTTGCTCCACAGACGCCCCGGACAAACCAAACAGGCTGCATTTTCACTCAGATCGGCTGAAGTTCGTCTGGCGGCGTGGCCATGTTCGTGTTGGTGAGTTTGGGCGCTTTGCCGTTGGCTCCGCCCAGACCTCAGTGCTGCTCTGTGATTGGTCCGTTCGCTGCTGGGTCATTTTGATCCTTGCAGCAGGAGGAGGTCAAAATGGAGTCTCCATCTGTGAGTGACAACAGCTGCCACCTCCTCCCTGAACAGGTCACAGAATGTTCCACAGTAGGGCATTAAACTGGTCTCTCTGCATTACTTCATTTAGAGTCTATGGAGTCGCTACAACTGACCATTTGTGACCAAGAGTGACCAGAGCGAGCAAAAGGACAAAATGTCTTTAAATCAGTCCAACTGGATCCATCTGGTCAAAGCAGGACTAAACCAGGACTAAACCAGGACTAAACCAGGACTAAACCAGGACTAAACCAGGACTAAACCAGGACTAAACCAGGACTAAACCAGGACTAGACCGGGACTAAACCAGGATTAAACCAGGACTAAACCAGGACTAAACCAGGACTAAACCAGGACTAAACCAGGACTAGACCAGGACTAGACCGGGACTAAACCAGGACTAGACCAGGACTAGACCGGGACTAAACCAGGACTAGACCAGGACTAGACCGGGACTAAACCAGGATTAAACCAGGACTAAACCAGGACTAAACCAGGACTAAACCAGGACTAAACCAGGACTAAACCAGGACTAAACCAGGACTAAACCAGGTCTAAACTTTGATCGTCCCTTGTGTCTTCTCTTCCTCTGTCCTGCTGTCCCACAGAGCGTCCCGCCGTCCCCGTTTTCGCCCGATAACTCCACAGACGCGTTTGACAAATGGCTCGTCTCTTCCTCTTCTCGTGTCTTTGCGTTTCACATTTTCTCGTCTGTCCAACACAAAACGGCGCCGCTTGCGATGGACGAGGCGGCGAGTGCAGGCCCGAGTGTAGCCGAGCGCCGCGAGCTAACGGACACGAGTAATAATACTGCCATTCTGAGGGAGCTTAACCAGAGGAAGTGCTCTGTACGGCACAAAATGGACTCTGCTGAGACTTTAGTCCTGGTTTAGTTCCTCTGTAGATACACATATTTTAGTTTTATCTTTTGTTCAGTTCAGGTCACTGTGTCTAAATCATCCTCTGGAGCGTCGACAAGTCAAGAGGTTTCAGGCTCACACCATCGATGTAGCTTCAAAGTTTCACCATTTCAGTTCTAGTTTCAGCTGAGTTCAGAAGCTGCTCGTCAGAGTGTGACAGACTTTTGGAGTGAGTGGGAGTGAGTGGGAGTGAGTGGGAGTGAGTGGGAGTGTATCAGAGTGTGTTGGAGTGAGTGGGAGTGAGTGGGAGTGTATCAGAGTGTATTGGAGTGAGTGGAAGTGAGTGGGAGTGAGTGGAAGTGAGTGGGAGTGAGTGGGAGTGTGTCGGAGTGAGTGGGAGTGTGTGGGAGTGTGTCAGAGTGAGTGGGGCAGTATGTGAGAAAGAAGTTAGATTTTATTTGAAAATCACATGTGACCAATGAGCTCCTTCGTTTCACACGAGTCCCTTAAATGAGTGAATCTGATTGGACGATCTGTTTGGGGCGCGTGGACCAGACTCGTATCGGGCCGATATTTGGCCTGTTGCGCAGATCAGATATCGGCCTTAAATCTCCAGCACAGGCCGATATTCAGTCTGAGCCAAGAGTCCACATAAAGACTTTAACACAGAAGTGCACAGATGTGACGCACAGCTCCCCCTACAGGCCTGGGGTGAACTTAAATGACATCGTTTGAGGAAAAGAATCAAAATCGGGCCTAAAATATCAACAGTTTATCGGCAACGGTTCGATCTCTAGTTTTTGCTGAGACGACAACAAATCTAAATGTGCTCTGGGCTAAACAGCACAGCTCTCTCTCTCCCCCCACCTCTCTCTCATTCATCTCTCTCTCTGGTCGTCATGGAGACTCAACCCCATACTCCCCTCTCTCCTCCTCTATAGATTTCTTTCCACGCTCTCTCTCCCCTCTCTCCATTTATCACCCCTCTCTCCAGTTCCCTCACTCTCTCGTTCTCTCTCCTCTCTCTCCTCCCCTCTCTGTAGTACTCCCTCTCTCCTCCTCTCTCTTTTCTGTGACACGGAGGATTGTCCCGTGGGGAGCACTCAAGCGCCTCGTTTAACACCATGAGGAAAAGAGAGGGAGAGGGAGAGAGAGGGAGAGAGAGCGAGAGGGGAAGCGAGGAAGAGAGATGAAAGAGAGAAAGATAGAGAAGAAGGGAGAGGAGAGAGAGGAGAGAAAGAGGATAGAGAGGACAGAGAAAGGAAAGGGAGAGATAGAGAATATAGAGACGAGAGAGGAGAGAGATAGAGAGGGAGAGGAGAGAGAGATAGGAAGGAAGAGAAAGGAGAGAGAAAAGTGGAGAGAGGATAGAGAGGTAGAGAGAGATGAGAGAGGACAGGAAAAGGAGAGGGGAGGAAAGAGAAGAGAAAGAGGAGAAAAATAGAGAGAGTCAGACAGAGGAGAGAGAAAGTTTGAGAGAGGGGAAGAGAGAGAGCACAGAGAAGGGAGAGGGGGAGGAAAGAGGAGAGAGAGAAAGGAGAGAGAGAGACAGGAGAGAGGAGAGAGAGAGAGAGGAGAGAGAGAGGTCAGGTCTTGGTCCTCAAACCCGGTGATGCCCCAGAGTTTGATTGACAGATGTCACTCTGTTAACGTCTCTGAACCAAAAATATGAAAAACAAAAGGTTCAATTTAAACCGTTTGGTCCAAAGTCACTCCTCAAATAAAAAAAAAACAATTAGACACAGCCCCTCAACAAGAACTAAACCAGGACTAAACCAGGACTAAACCAGGACTAAACCAGGTCTAAACCAGGACTAAACCAGGACTAAACCAGGACTAAACCAGGTCTAAACCAGGACTAAACCAGGTCTACAGACAGGGGCCGTGGAAGAAAATAAAATAGGTCAGACTGAAGTGAAGTTTTTATCAGTTCTATTTTCGTTCAAAACAAAAATGATTCACTTCAAACTAAAGACACATGAGTCACATGACCAACACGGCAGGACATCAGGTTTAAAACAGGACTGAACCAGGACTGAACCAGGACTGAACCAGGACTGAACCAGGTCTATATCAGGATTATCTATGGTTGAACCTGCATTAGGAGGTTGTTACGTCTAAATCACATTTTGAATCACTAAGGTTTTCGGCATAAAACCTGCTAACCCGGGATTTTAGACTCTACAAACATGTTCTGAAATGTCCCTGTGTGTGTCAGATGCCCTCCCTGTGTGTGTCAGATGCCCTCCCTGTGTGTGTCAGATGCCCTCCCTGTGTGTGTCAGATGCCCTCCCTGTGTGTGTCAGATGCCCTCCCTGTGTGTGTCAGATGCCCTCCCTGTGTGTCTAAACCAGAACGTCTGATTCTGCAAAAAACAAAACCAAGAGAAACCCCTAAAATGGAGAAAAAAATAGGATGAAAAGGTGTTTAAACAGACTTAAACAGGACTAAACCAGGACTAAACCAGGACTAAACCAGGACTAAACCAGGACTAAACCAGGACTACACAAGGACTTAATCTGGACTGTAAACTCCAGGTATAAACTAAGTGTAAACCCGGATTAAATCCGGATTAAACCCAGACTATAAGTGTACCAGCAGATCACAGAATTCCACTGTATCCCTCAGTATTCCTATATTTCTCTCTCCTCCTCTGTGCTCCTCTGTTTCCCTCTGTCCTCCTCTGTGTTTCTCTCTCCTCCTCTCTCTCGTGCATGTGTCGTACCTGTCTGTGCGCGTGGACAGGTGCATCGCTGCATCTGCTCGTTTCTCGTGATTAATCGCGGCGCGGGACCTGCGCGCGCGGACACGGACACGTTTACGGCGGTGGAGTCGTTAACACCGTCCCCGCCTGTCACCGACCTCCTCTGGATGCAGCGCTCCTCCTTCTCCCGCTCCTCTTCCTCCTCCTCTTCATCACATCACTGTCAAGTCCCGCCAAAAAACCCCACGCGCGCGCAGCACGCGCCACTCAAACTTGTCCCCGCGCGGATGCACCTCCATCACCTCCTGCACCTCCATCACCTCCTGCACCTCCATCACCTCCTGCACCTCCATCTTACCTGTTTTACCCCAAAAGCCGCGGGAAACGCGCCGTCCGCCCGAGCCGCTCCTCCCGGTGCCGTTAAGTTCCTGTTCGTGCGTAAATGTCCCGCTGTCCGCGCGCTCCTCCCGTGTCCACGCGCTGCTGTGGACGCTGTGGTGACAGAGACACGGGCGGTGCTGCCTCCCTCCCGCTCCGCTCGCGCTCTGACTCCGCTATTTGAAGAACCGACGGACCGCGTGCGCGTGACGTCACGAGCCGCACGAGCCGTACGCGCTGCGGACACGCGGCATCTGCAAGGATGGAAAGAGAGAGAGAAGAGGGGAGGAGGAGAGGGGGAGGAGAGGAGAGAAGAGAGAGAGACACGCAGCATCTGCAAGGATGGAAAGAGAGAGAGAGGAGAGGAGAGGAGAGGAGGAGGAGGAGAGAGAAGAGAGAGAGACACGCAGCATCTGCAAGGATGGAAAGAGAGAGAAAGAAGAGAGGAGAGGGGGAGAGGGAGGAGGAGAGGGGGAGAGAGACACGCGGCATCTGCAAGGATGGAAAGAGAGAGAGAGAGAGAGGAGGAGAGGGGGAGGAGAGAGGAGAGAAGAGAGAGACACGCGGCATCTGCAAAGATGGAAAGAGAGAGAGAGAAGAGAGGAGGAGGAGAGGGTGAGGAGAGAGAAGAGAGAGAGAGAGAGAGGAGGAGAGGGGAGGAGAGAGGAGGAGAGGAAAGAGAAGAGGAGAGAGGAGAGGAGAGAGAGACACGCGGCATCTGCAAGGATGGAAA